>NC_041385.1:724363699-724370491 GCF_002162155.2 Triticum dicoccoides
CAGCCCACTAGGGGCTGGTTCCCACCCTTGTTCAGCCCATTAAGTCCCTCAGGGTAGGTGGCCCCACCCGGTGGACCCCCGGAAACCTTTCGGTGGTCCCAGTACAATACTGATAACCCCCCGAAACCATTCCGGTGACTGAAACCGGACTTCCCATATATAAATCTTTACCTCTGGACCATTCCGGAACTCCTCGTGATGTCCGGGATCTCATCCGGGACTCCGAATAACCTTCGGCAACCACATACAACTCTAGCGCCGCCGAACCTTAAGTGTCTCGACCCTACGGGTTCGGGCACCATGCAGACATGACCGAGACATCTCTTCGGCCAATAATCAATAGCGGGATCTGGATACTAATGTTGGCTCCCACATGTTCCACGATGATCTCATCGGATGAACCATGATATCGGTGATTTAATCAATCCCATATACAATTACCTTTGTCTATCGGTATGTTACTTGCCCGAGATTCGATTGTCGGTATCCAAATACCTTATTCAATCTTATTACCGGCAAGTCTTTTTACTCATTCCGTAACGCATGATCCCGTGACTAACTCCTTAGTCACATAGAGCTCATTATGATGATGCATTATCGAGTGGGCCCAGAGATACATCTCCGTCATACGGAGTGACAAATCCCAGTTTCGATTCGTGCCAACCCAACAAACACTTTCGGAGATACCTGTAATGCACCTTTATGGACAGCCAATTACGTTGTGACGTTGGGTACACCCAAAGCTTTCCTACGGTATCCGGGAGTTGCACAATCTCATTGTCTAAGGAAATGATTCTTGACATTAGAAAAGCTCTTAGCAAACGAACTATACGATCTTGTGCTATGCTTAGGATTGGGTCTTGTCCATCACATCATTCTCCTAATGATGTGATCCCGTTATCAACGACATCCAATGTCCATGGTCAGAAAACCACAACCATCTATTGATCAACGAGCTAGTCAACTAGAGGCTTACTAGGGACATATTATGGGCTATGTATTCACACATGTATTACGGTTTCCGGTCAATACAATTATAGCATGAACAACACACAATTATCATGAACAAGGATATATAATAATAACCATTTTATTATTGCCTCTAGGGCATATTTCCAACAGTCTCCCACTTGCACTAGAGTCAATAATCTAGATACATTGTGATGAATCGAACACCCATAGAGTTCTGGTGTTGATCATGTTTTGCTCGTGGAAGAGGTTTAGTCAACGGATCCGCGACATTCAGATCCGCATGCACTTTAGAAATATCTATGTCTCCATCTTGAACATTTTCACGAATGGATTTTAAGCGACGCTTGTTATGCCTGGTCTTCTTGTGAAACCTGGGCTCCTTGGCAAGGGCAATAGCTCCAGTGTTGTCATAGAAGACAGTCATCGGGCCCGACACATTGGGAATAACTCCCAGGTCGGTAATGAAATCCTTCATCCAGATTGCTTCATGTGCTGCCTCCGAGGCTGCCATGTACTCCGCTTCACATGTAGATCCCGCCATGATGCTTTGCTTGCAACTGCACCAGCTGACTGCCCCACCATTCAAAATGTACATGTATCCGGTTTGTGACTTGGAGTCATCCAGATCTGTGTCGAAGCTAGCGTCGACGTAACCCTTTACGACGAGCTCTTCGTCACCTCCATAAACGAGAAACATATCCTTAGTCCTTTTCAGGTACTTCAGGATATTCTTGACCACTGTCCAGTGTTCCATACCGGGATTACTTTGGTACCTCCCTACCAAACTTATGGCAAGGTTCACATCAGGTCTGGTACACAGCAAGGCATACATAATAGACTCTATGGCTGATGTATAGGGGATGACACTCATCTTTTCTCTATCTTTTTCCGAGGTCGGGCACTGAGCCGTGCTCAATTTCACACCTCTGGTACACAGCAAGGCATACATAATAGACCCTATGGCCGAGGCATAGGGGATGACACTCATCTTTTCTCTATCTTCTGCCGTGGTCGGGCATTGAGCCGAGCTCAATTTCACACCTTGCAACACAGGCAAGAACCCCTTCTTGGACTGATCCATATTGAACTTCTTCAATATCTTATCAAGGTATGTGCTTTGTGAAAGATCAATGAGGCGTCTCGATCTATCTCTATAGATCTTGATGCCTAATATGTAAGCAGCTTCTCCAAGGTCCTTCATTGAAAAACACTTATTCAAGTAGGCCTTTATGCTTTCCAAAAGTTCTATATCATTTCCCATCAATAGTATGTCATCCACATATAATATGAGAAATGCTACAGAGCTCCCACTCACTTTCTCGTAAACATAGGCTTCTCCATAAGTCTGCATAAACCCAAACGCTTTGATCATTTCATTAAATCAAACGTTCCAACTCTGAGATGCTTGCACCAGCCCATAGATGGAGCGTTGGAGCTTGCACACCATGTCAGCATTCTTAGGATCGGCAAAACCTTCCGGCTGCATCATATACAATTCTTCCTTAAGGAAACCGTTGAGGAATACCGTTTTGACGTCCATTTGCCATATCTCATAATCACAGAATGCGGCAACTGCTAACATGATTCAGACGGACTTCAGCTTCGCTATGGGTGAGAAGGTTTCATCATAGTCAACCCCTTGAACTTTTCGATAACCCTTAGCGACAAGCTGAGCCTTATTGACGGTCACATTATCATCCGCGTCAGTCATCTTCTTAAAGATCCATTTATTTTCTATGGCTTGCCGATCATCGGGCAAGTCTGTCAAAGTACATACTTTGTTTTCATACATGGATCCTATCTCGGATTTCATGGCTTCAAGCCATTTGTTGGAATCCGGGCTCTCCATCGCCTCTTCATAGTTCGAAGGTTCACCGTTGTCTAACAACATGATTTCTAGGACAGGGTTGACATACCATTCCGGTGTGAAATGTGTCCTTGTGGACCTACAAAGTTTAGTGGTAACTTGATCTGAAGTTTCATGATCATCATCATTAACTTCCTCTCTAGTCGGTGCAGACACCACAAAAACATCTTCCAGAGCTGCCCTACTTTCCGGTTCAAGAGGCAGTACTTCATCTACTTTCCTCCCACTTACTTCTTTCGAGAGAAACTCTTTCTCCAGAAAGGATCTGTTCTTGGCAACAAAGATCTTGCCTTCGGATCTGAGGTAGAAGGTGTACCCAATGGTTTCCTTAGGGTATCCTATGAACATGCATTTTTCCGACTTGGGTTCGAGCTTTTCAGGTTGAAGTTTATTCAAATAAGCATCGCATCCCCAAACTTTTAGAAACGATAGCTTAGGTTTCTTCCCAAACCATAATTCATATGGTGTCATCTCAACGGATTTAGACAGTGCCGTATTTAAAGTGAATGCGGTTTTCTCTCAAGCATAACCCCAAAATGATAGCGGTAAATAGGTAAGAGACATCATAGATCGCACCATATCCAATAGAGTGCGATTACGATGTTCGGACACACCATTACGCTGAGGTGTTCCAGGCGGCGTGAGTTGTGAAACAATTCCAGATTTCCTTAAGTGCGTACCAAACTCGTGACTCAAATATTCTCCTCCACGATCTGATCGTAAGAACTTTATTTTCCTGTCATGTTGATTCTCTACCTCACTCTAAAATTCCTTGAACTTAAGTCATCAGTGAGGATGAGAACATAATGATAGCCACCGCGAGCCTCAATGCTCATTGGACCGCACACATCAGTATGTATGATTTCCAACAAGTTGGTTGCTCACTGCATTGTTCCTGAGAATGGAGTCTTGGTCATTTTGCCCATGAGGCATGGTTCGCACGTGTCAAATGATTCATAATCAAGAGACTCCAAAAGTCCATCTGCATGGAGTTTCTTCATGCGTTTGACACCAACACTACTAGGGAAAACCCTAGTAGTAGCGCGTGTTTAATGCCTGTCAGTAGCGCGGGGAACATCGCTACTTGTAAGGCGCTACAACTTAAGGTTAGCAGTAGCGTGGGTTGGACCGCGCTACTGCTATATCGACTTAGTAGTAGCGCTTTCCACAATGAGCACTTCTGGTAATTAGTAGTAGCGCTTCTCCTAGCACATACTACTACTATTATTCCATATTTTCTTTTTTATTTCATGTTGTATTCATACACCTTTGTACAAGTTTTCATACCGCAACAATTTAGAGAATGTTTTTACATCATAATGAGTTATTACATCACTGGGAGAAAGAACCGTGGACTAGTTTCAAGTGGATGGACATCCACTTGAAACTAATCTGCCGTTCTTTCACCCAATGATATAATAAATATCATCATCATCATCATCATCATCATCATCATCATCATCATCATCATCATCATCATATCATTAACAACTTATCATCATAATACATCATTGTCATATAACATTTCCTCACTATCATCGTTTTCATCAATGAGACATCACATATACAAGTTGGTCACTAGACATAATCACAACTACTCCTCATCATCAACTCTCATAAATATATTGTACCTCATAGGACCTACTACATTCTCTTAGGACCTACTATATTATCTTAGGTAAAATAGCATAAAACAAAATAGCCCCTGACTCTCCATTATGGAGAATGGAGATTATACTGTCTCCAATTCTTGCCTTTCGCACAATGTTGCTTCCAAGAACCTCCTTACGACTGTCCATACACTTTTTTCCATTCTTTGATTATCATGTGTTCACCGGTTTTATAAATACGGTATGGACAGGTGAGATTCGTAGGACGACCTGGCTGTATGTTCAAAACATCAAGGCAACCATTCTGATACATCAAATGAGGCACACAATTCATCAGGATTTTCTGTTGAAAAACACAGTAATAACTTCGTAGTTAGCCATGTAGTTCAGTTTTAGAAGTATGCAAAAGATGCACGGATGTTGTAATAGTAAAAAATCTTACCAGGATATCTCCATGGAAGTTATCGTGGTTCAACACGTGCACTAGTGGCACATATTGACCATAATTTGGAGGAGTTTGACAAATGGCATTGTAATTCTCAATTTCAGTACAATATGCGACTAGATTATTTTTCTCCTGATAAGTTAACTTAGAGCCATCGGTGTAGTTGGTTCTGTCTACCATATTCCGCACA
Organism: Triticum dicoccoides; assembly: GCF_002162155.2. Lineage (NCBI taxonomy): Eukaryota > Viridiplantae > Streptophyta > Magnoliopsida > Poales > Poaceae > Triticum > Triticum dicoccoides. The sequence goes on from NC_041385.1 coordinate 724,368,784, forward strand.
TTCTTTGAAGAATGAAAATAAGCTATCAATGGAAATAAGCAGTCAACTATTTTGAAATAAACAATATAAATTACTTAATCACTATGTTTGAGGAACTCACATAGCGGTATAATTGGAAGCGTATCAACAAGGACCCAAATGTCCAAATTGTCTTGGTCGATGTCAGGATCAGCAAGATCCATGGTGAAAAACATACCATCTTGAAAATCATACAATTTGCAAAGTGCTTCCCAACCCGGGCAACCAAAATGGGATACGCTCTCCAAATTGTATAGATTTACCTCAAAATCCATACCATGATGGGTCCTTAGGTTAATTTTCATTGTTTCATTCCTCTCATGATTTTCAAAACCCATCCTCTCCAAGACATAGCATCTTGCATGGCATGGGATAAGCTAGTCGAATTGTAAAAGACGAAAATTATACGTTAAAGTAGTGGAAGTCGAGCTTAATTACGAAAAAAAAACACTTTGCATCATAGCTTACCGTATCACAATCAAAGGCCTCCCGGAGCTTAATGCTGAAGCGTCGACCTTCGTCCAGGTGAGGCCTGTCGCAGAAACCCCGGTTGTCACCGCACCAGGAGCACTCCCCGGGACCTTCTTCGTCCGACGACATTTCCTATGTTCATAATTCAAAGATTAAACTTGTACAATTAAATATAAGTACGACAGAAACTAAATTAGATCATTATTACTCATCACGGGTTGACTATCGGTCTATCGAGTCATTTCTTGAAAACTCTCAGCTCACGTGGTGTATATATTCAACCTGAAATATCGTTTAGTTATCTTTATAGAAAATACAAGCCACTCGATATTTCCTACATATTCTAGCACAAGTCAGGCCAAAATTCACGAAAAATTCCAGCATGACCTTTGCTAAAAAAAGGACATATCGAGCGCCTGAAATTTGCCGGAACAGAAATTAATCAACACTCTGGCAAAACAGAGGCCACCCAGAGGTGTAACCTGCAAACATGACCGGCCATTTGTCCAACACAAGATATACATGTTTTTATCTACATCATATCTTATAGGACTCATATTAACATGGAGATTTGTCTGGTCTCACCTTGAGGTCGGAGGGGGTCGGTGACGGGGACGCCGGCAGGGATGATGGAGGGGCTCCTTGATTTCTGCAAAAATAAAAACCCTATAAGTTATCACTAATACATCCTGAATAGCATCATACATATAACATCACTAATACAACTAAAACCCTAGCGAACGACCGGTATCGATGACGAGGATGCGGGATAGGCATCGTTGACGTCGATGCAGGAATAATTGCTTAAACTAAAAAAAATTACAACAAATATGACATGTTTAACTAGTTCTATTAATTAAACTAGTTCTTACTAAAAATAAACTTACTATAAATAAAAATAAACTAATTCTTTCTAAAAATAAACTAGTTTAACTAGTTATATTAATTTTCTTACTAAAAATACATTAGTTCTATTAATTCAACTAGTTCTTACTAAAAATAAACTTACTATAAATAAAAGTAAACTAGTTCTTTCTAAAAATAAACTAGCTAAACTAGTTATATTAATTTTCTTACTAAAAATACATTAGTTCTATGAATTCAACTAGTTCTTACTAAATATAAACTAGTTCAACTAGTTTTATTAATTTACTTACTAATTATTTTAAACACTTACTAAAAAATTAAAAAAACTACATTATACAATAGTAAAATACTA
>NC_041385.1:724370501-724371075 GCF_002162155.2 Triticum dicoccoides
TCCCTTATTTTAAACACTTACTAAAAATAGTAAAAAAAATACATTATACAATAGTAAAAAACTACAGTAAAAACGGAAAAAAATGAGATGGAGGGAGGAGGGGAAGGGAGGAGGAAGGAGAGAGGAGGAGGGGGAGGAGGCCGGTGGGATCGGAGGAGGGAGGGGTGGGGGAAGGAGGGGGAGGGGCGGCGGAGGAGGAGGAGTGTCGGTGCCAAAACCGGCGGATCTCGGGTAGGGGGTCCCGAACTGTGCGTCTAGGCAGATGGTAACAGGAGACAAGGGACACGATGTTTTACCCAGGTTCGGGCCCTCTTGATGGAGGTAAAACCCTACGTCCTGCTTGATTAATATTGATGATATGGGTAGTACAAGAGTGGATCTACCACGAGATCAAGGAGGCTAAACCCTAAAGCTAGCCTATGGTATGATTGTTGTAATGTATGTTGTGTCCTACGGACTAAAGCCCTCCGGTTTATATAGACACCAGAGAAGGCTAGGGTTACACAGAGTCGGTTACAATGGTAGGAGATCTACATATCCGTATCGCCAAGCTTGCCTTCCACGCCAAGGAAAG
>NC_041385.1:724371085-724406772 GCF_002162155.2 Triticum dicoccoides
AAGAAGGGGCGGTGGGAGGAGGGCGGCCGGAGGGAGGGGAGGAGGGAGGAGGGACAGAGGAGAGTACCTCGGTGGAGAGGAATAGCGCGGCGGCGACGGACGACGGAACCGGCGCGAGCAAGAGTGAGAGTGAGAGGGAGAGTGAGTGAGAGGGTCGGGCGCTTGTAGGATAAGGTAAGTAAGTAGTAGCACATTTTCCTAGAATGCACTACTACTATGGGACGTAGCAGTAGCGTTGTCTAGAGATACACGCTACTGCTAAGTGGGGCTAGCCATCTGCGTCCAGTACATACGTAGCAACATCATGTTTTCCTGGCAAGCGCTACTGCTAAAGTAGTAGCATGCGGTTTACTTTAACGCACTACTACTAAGTAGCAGTAGCGCCCGTTTTTGTCTAGCGCTACTGCTAATATGCTGTATATAAGGTTTTCCCTAGTAGTACAATGTGACCAAGGCGGCAGTGCCACAAGTATGTGGGACTATCATTATCAACCTTACATCTTTTGGTATTCACACTATGAATATGTGTAACATCACGTTCGAGATTCAATAAAAATAAACCATTGACTAGCGGGGCATGACCATAAAACATATCTCTCATATAAATAAAACAACCATTATTCTCGGATTTAAATGAGTAGCCATCTCGCATTAAACGAGATCCAGATACAATGTTCATGCTCAAAGCTGGCACTAAATAACAATTATTGAGGTTTAAAACTAACCCCGTAGGTAGATGTAGAGGTAGCATGCTGACGGCGATCACATCGACCTTGGAACCATTCCCGACGTGCATCGTCACCTCGTCCTTCTAGTCTCCGTTTATTCCGCAGCTCCTGTTTTGAGTTATAAATATGAGCAACCACACCGGTATGAAATACCCAGGAGCTACTACGAGCAATTGTAAGGTACACATCAATAATATGTATATCACATATACCTTTGGTGTTGCCGGCCTTCTTATCCGATAAGTACTTGGGGCGGTTCCGCTTCTAGTGACCATTTCCCTTGCAAAAAAAGCACTGAGTCTCGGGCTTGGGTCCATTCTTTGGCTTCTTCCCGGCAACTTATTTACCGGGCGCGGCAACTCCCTTGCCGTCCTTCTTGAAGCTCCTTTACCCCTTGCCTTTCTTGAAACTAGTGGTTTTATTCACCATCAACACTTGATGTTCCTTTTTGATTTCCACGTCTGCTGATTTCAGCATTGAATATAACTCTGGAATGGACTTATCCATCCCTTCCCTTGCATATTGTAGTTCATCACAAAGCTCTTGTAGCTAGGTGGAAGCGACTGGAGGATCCTGTCAATGAACGAGTCATCTGGAAGATTAACACCGAGATGAGACAAATAATTGTGCAACCCAGACATTGTGAGTATATGCTCGCTGATAGAACTGTTTTTCTCCATCTTACAACTATAGAACTTGTCAGAGACTTCATATCTCTCAACCCGGGCATGATTTTGGAAAACCATTTGTAGCTCTTGGAACATCTCATATGCTTCGTGCTGCTCAAAACGCTTTTGGAGCCCCGGTTGTAAGCTATAAAGCATGCCACACTAAACCAGGGAGTAATCATCACTTCGTGACTGCGAGGCGTTCATAACTTCTTGAGTTTCTGGGAAAATGGGTGCGTCACCTAGCGGTGCTTCAAGGACATATGCTTTCTTGGCAGCTATGAGGATGATCCTCAAGTTTCGGACCCAGTCCGTATATTTGCTACCATCGTCTTTCAGCTTGGTTTTCTCTAGGAATGCGTTGAAGTTGAGGGTGTTAGAAATATGCCATAGAGGCAATAATATAATGATTTTTATTATATTTCCTTGTTCATGATAATTGTCTATTGTTCATGCTATAATTGTATTAACTAGAAACCGTAATACATGTGTGAATACATAGACCACAACATGTCCCTAGTGAGCCTCTAGTTGACTGGCTCGTTGACCAATAGATGGTTATGGTTTCCTAACCATGGACATAGGATGTCATTGACAACGGGATCACATCATTAGGAGAATGATGTGATGGACAAGACCCAATCCTAAGCATAGCACAAGATCGTGTAGTTCGTTTGCTAAGAGCTTTTCTAATGTCAAGTATCATTTCCTTAGACCATGAGATTGTGCAACTCCCGGATACTGTAGGAATGCTTTGGGTGTACCAAACGTCACAACGTATCTAGGTGGCTATAAAGGTGCACTATAGGTATCTCCAAAAGTGTCTGTTGGGTTGGCATGAATCGAGACTGGGATTTGTCACTCCATATGATGGAGAGGTATCTCTGGGCCCACTCGGTAATGCATCATCATAATGAGCTCATTGTGACTAAGGAGTTAGCCACGAGATCACGCATTACAAAATGAGTAAAGAGACTTGCCGGTAACGCGATTGAACAAGGTATAGGGATATTGAGGATTGAATCTCGGGCAAGTAACATACCGATGGACAAAGGGAATTGTATACGTGATTGATTGAATCCTCGACATCGTGGTTCATCCGGTGAGATCATCGTGGAACATGTGGGAGCCAACATGGGTATCCAGATCCTGCTGTTGGTTATTGGCCGGAGAACGTCTCAGTCATGTCTGCATGGTTTCCGAACCATTGGAGTCCGAAAGTGTTCCAGGGGTACCAGGCTATGGCCAGCATGACAGAAAGGTGTTTCGTGGCCCCCGGCAAGTGTTACAGGGACTCATGGGCCAAGGGGAGGGGGCAAACCAGCCCACTAAGGGGCTGTGCACCCCCACACCCTTTCCCATGTTGCTTGGGGAGGTGGGGCGCCTCCACCTGATTTGGGAGGCAAGCCTCTACCTGCTTGGCTTGGGGGGTGTCGGTGTCAAAACCGGCGGATCTTGGGTAGGGGGTCCCAAACTGTGCGTCTGAGGCTAATGGTAGCAGGAGGCTGGGGACACGATGTTTACCTAGGTTCGGGCCCTCTCGATGGAGGTAATACCCTACTTCCTGCTTGATTGATCTTGATGATATGAGTATTACAAGAGTTGATCTACCACGAGATCAGAGGGGCTAAACCCTAGAAGGTAGCCTATGGTATGATTGTTGATGATAATGATGATGAGTCCTATGGACTAAACCCTCCGGTTTATATAGACACCGGAGGGGGCTAGGGTTACATAGAGTCGGTTTATAGAGGAGGAGATCTACATCCGAATCGCCAAGCTTGCCTTCCACGCCAAGGAGAGTCCCATCCGGACACGGGACGAAGTCTTCTATCTTGTACCTTCATAGTCCAACAGTCCGACCAAAGTACATTGTCTGGCTATCCAGATATCCCCTTATCCAGGACTCCCTCAGTAGCCCCCGAACCAGGCTTCAATTACGATGAGTCCGGCACGCAGATTGTCTTCGACATTGCAAGGCGGGTTCTTCTCCAAATCCGGTGCACCCGTCGTGGCGAATAGTGTCCAACCTCCCAGTAAGGTTGTACTCCTCGGCTTGTGTGCTTCAATAATGGCCACCTCCACGTGTCGATCAAAGGCGAGGGGCCGGGGCATTTTTGCATTTGACACCCTAATCCCGTAGATGAACCGTCTATTTGAGGAGACGGGGATCTTCAGATCCAAATCACACCATCTTCCCCCAAGCAAGCATTCCTTAGAGCGCGCCAAAAAGAGGCCATCCATCATGACCGGTCGCCTCAGCCCTGCTCGCCGCTCCCCCAGCTCGAAGCTAGGGGATTGGGAAAAGTGTTCCATCCCTCACAGCCACCTAATAGAGCTGCAGACCAAAGGGTTTCTTCCGCCCGCATACATGGTCCCTGTCCGATCCGGACTTGCCACCTATAATGGCGGGGAGCAAGCAGAGAGATTCCCCAACCCTTCTCTGGGGGAGCACGTATGCCTTGTCCTGTATCTGCTAAGAGGCGTCGGGTTTCCAATCCACCCATTCCTCCGCGGGCTCCTGGAGTTTTACGGTCTCCAGTTGCATAATCTTACCCCCGCCTCCATACTGCATATTGCGGGCTATGTTGCCCTCTGCGAGCTGTTCCTGGGCTGCGAAGCTCATTTCAAGCTACGAAAGAGGTTATTCTGCCTCGTCCCCCACAACCAGGAGGGATCTATATATCAAGTGGGCGGAGCCGAAATATGGCGCATCGCCCAGACCGTATACCTGTCCGGTACTCCAAAGAAGGCGTCTGAAGACTGGCACTCGGAGTGGTTTTATGTTGATGACGTTCCCCTTCCAGACCCAGTCCGGACGGGCCTTCCTGAGTTCACCAATACTCCACTGAAGAAACACCAAAGTTGGCGCCCTCGGAGCCCCTTGGAGGAGGAAAATAGGGAAGTCTTCTATCTGATGAGCCGGATACAAACCCTGGCCAAATCAGGATTGACAATAATTGAAGTCATGTCAATATGTATTATAAGGGGAGTGCAACCACTTCAATATAGGGGAAAACCCATGTGGCACTTCAATGGAGAAGACGATGCCTCCCGCTGCGGTCGCAAAGGTCCAGACTCCGCCACATCTTTGGCGAGGATACTATCCGAATTATAAAAGGGAGAAAAAGAGGAGTTCCTCCGCATTAAACCACAGGATGGATTTTCCATGTACAACCCCCGAAGCTAGGTAAGTTGTTATTTGTTATTCGACTCTACTCGTTCTTACCTTCTTGACCACAATTATTTACCTTGCTGTCTTGAAACAGGAACTAAGGAAGGCTGTGAAAGAGTTCAACAGCCCCTCTCCGCAGCCAGAGGATCCCGGCCGGGCTCTCGACCTCGGACTTGAAGACAATCCGGACATATCCGTGGAATTCGTCGATGAGACTTTTTATCAGGCAAGCAATGGCAGCTCTTTAGTGGCCATCATCGCGGATTATCCCGGACTGCTTCCCGTGTCGCATGTAAGTAATGTCGGGGCTTCAACCTTCCGAAAGGATTCCTTAGTTTTGCCGTACGTTATGATCATATGCTGTGTTTTTACAGAAACGGCGGTCGGGACACTGTGCGGCACCCGCGGGGGCATCTCAGCAAGAGGCGCCTAGACAAAGTAGGCTTAAAAGGAAGGCGGTCAGGAGCAGTACGTAGGCGTAGAGGTATTCATTGAACTTGCCCCGTGATTTATTTAGTCGATTTGTAGAGACGTGACAGCTTTAATTATGTCCTGTCAGGAAACGCCGGACTGTGTCCGGGGATCCTATCGGCCATGCCCCCAGCAGCTGGATTCCTGGACCGGATTCCCAAGCGGAGGCTGATGTGGGGCAGTGCAAAACTGTCCTCCTGCGGAGGATACAGATATGCTTTCCGCCACAAATTCATAAGTGGAGAGCACCATGAATCACCGGCGCCGGCGGACCGTACTCCGTGGTGGTATTTTTTCTGAAGAGGCGTTCAACGCCTTCAATTCCGGACACGCCTATATCTGTGTTGCTCAAGATGGACTTGCGAGAGCAACAGACCAGTATGTGCAGGATATACGGGTAAGAGAATTTTAATGTATGTGTAGTAGTAGCCCCTGAGACTTGAAATAGTTGGCACAACTGATTTAAGGATCATTAAATGCATAGGTTCTTGTAGAGAAGAATGCCCAGTTGTCTCAAGAGCTGGAGGAGTGCAAGGCTCGAATGAAGGCTAATGTAGCCGAACAAGAGGGATCCAAAAAGATTTCTTCTGGTAATGATTCTTCTACCAGTTTGTGTGTTCGGCATGGTGTATAAATCTGAGGAAATGTTCGGCAGATAATCCCGGAGGAAATCCGGAGGCTGTGGGAGGTAATGAGCTGCATCTTCAAAGTCAACTGAAGGCGGGCGAGCGTTTGCTGACGTAGTCTATTTAGGCAAAGAATAAGCTGCAAGATGCTAATCTCCAACTGAGCGTCGAATTAAAAGATGTTCGGGCTCAGCTCGCGGATTCCGTGAAGGAAAACCGGAGGCTTCGATGCGACATTTATAGTAAGTGTTTTGAATGAACTGTAGTATAGTTCGGCGAGGAAGCGTATTGACAGAGTTATGTCTGCAGGTATGTTGACGGGACGCCCGGAAGAGGAGATGCCCGGGTCTGTAGGCGATATGTTGCAAGAGCTTTCACAACTGCACGAACGAGCTCGGCAGGTGATGCAGGGTATTGCCCAGGCTTTGTGGCCATCTGCTTCCCTGCCAGGAGGCATCGGCGAACTTTTAGAGATGCTCAAAGGAGCACGGCGGCGCTTCCGATTATGGAAGATATCAGCCTGCCGTCAAGGTGCGAGAGAAGCGTGGGCCATGGTGAAGACGCGATAGGCCAAGGCTGACCCAAACCATATGGCCGAAGTCGGACCGGCTGGGCCAGATGGACAAGAGATACCCGTTAGTTTGGTATATGATCAAGTAGCATTAGCTGCAAAGTATTCCCAGCAGGATTGTAAGCTAGACAGCCTGTTGGATGGTATAGAGGAAGAGTACAGCCAGTCTGTATGATTATGTAATTTTGAATGGACTCTATACTCTCTAGCTGGATTGAAAATCATTTGTCATGGCGGACCTTTCCGCTTCAGCCCCCGAATCCGACAGTCCGGGGTGTATCCGAATACCCACACAGTAATGAAAAAACCGGGCTATGCGTGGAAACCAAGCGTAGGGGTCATAAGTGCTTGAACAGACAAGTACCCAACTAGTTATGTTACATTACATTTATTGTAAGAAACATCTTCTAGAGAGAATAGTTTCATTAGGGGTTCCTTTCTCTGGGTACGCATGCATCGATGTGCATGTCCGAACTGCGAACAGGAGCGCAGGATACAACACATCTGGGTATTTTCGTTGTTAGGAAAGAGGACATCTTTTGTTCACTGACCGAATATTCCCTTAAGAACGCTAACTTTCGGCTTCACCCAGTCTGAGGTACACATCCGGCTCAACCGGCAGTAACAATCGCAGAGGTGCTCCCCTTATGCCCTAGCCGAATTAACGGGAACGTAGGGCATAAATACAAGAGCCAGGCAACCCAACATGGCCAAAACTTAAGTCATATTGATGCATATAGTGGTGAAGAAAAGCACATATGAACAGAAAATGCATATATGGTTGGCAAGAAACCAGTAGAGTGGTTATATATATAGCTTCTGAATAGGAAGCCCCCAGGTATAATGTGCGCGCATAATGCGGCCGGGATGCTTAGGGCATCCGTACAGTTTTAAGGCTGTATATACAAAAAAGGAAAAAGGCGAGAAAGAAGGGGGGAGGACATAATTGAGGGGGTGGAGTTAAGGAGACGAACACTGGGTTCGACGCTAGGCGTAGAATCTCCGGAGTCTGGCCGCGTTCCATGGGTTCGGCTCTAGTCTGTTATCAGATGCACTGCGCAGACGGTACGCTCCTCCGATGAGAACTTTATCAATGATGAAGGGGCCTTCCCACTTGGGTTTGAGCTTGTCCTTCTTCTTCTCCGGTAGGCGTAGAACGAGTTCGCCAATGTTGTAAGTTTTGGCCCGTACTTCTCTGCTTTGGTACCTTGGAGCCTGTTGCTGATAGAATGCGGAATGGGCTTTAGCGACATCACGTTCCTCCTCCAAAGCATCTAAGTTCTCCTGCCGGTCTAGCTCGGCTTCCTTCTCTTCATACATGCGCACACGAGGTGAGTCATGAATTATATCGCAGGGCGGCACTGCTTCTACGCCGTACACCATGAAAAATGGTGTGTATCCGGTGGTGTGATTTGGCGTGGTCCGCAATCCCCAGAGTACGGAGTCGAGTTCCTCGACCCAATGCGTGTCTGATTCCTTCAAGGATCGCACTAGTGTGGGTTTGATGCCGCTCATAATAAGACCGTTTGCACGTTCAACCTGACCGTTTGTTTGGGGGTGATAGACAGAGGCGTAGTCGAGCTTAATGCCCATTTTGCCGCACCAGGCTTTCACCTCCTCGACTATAAAGTTCGAGCCATTGTCAGTGTGGGGGACACTGTAACGGTGTACAACCTCCGATATGAAGTCTATCACTGGTCCAGATTCGACCGTTTTAACTGGTTTGGCTTCAATCCATTTGGTGAACTTGTCCACCATGACCAATAGGTATTTTTTCTTATGGCTTCCCCCTTTAAGGGGTCCCACCATATCCAGCCCCCAGACCACGAAGGGCCAAGTTATGGGGATTGTTTGGAGAGCGGTAGGGGGCATATGGCTCTGATTGGCAAATAATTGGCAACCAACGCAATGTTGGACAAGGTCATGCGCGTCTACCCGAGCTGTCGGCCAGTAGAATCCTCTCTGAAAGGCCTTGCTTACGAGAGCTCGGGCTGCCGCGTGGTGCCCGCCTAGTCAAGAATGGATTTCGGCTAAGAGCTGCCTCCCTTCCTCTTCGGAGATGCATCATTGGAGCACTCCGGTGGCGCTCTTCTTGTAGAGTTCTCCTTCATGGACTTTGTAGGCTTTAGAGCATCGCACAATATAACGTGCCTCATTTTGGTCCTCGGGGAGCTCTTGCCTATTAAGGTAGGCCAAGAAGGGCTCGTTCCACAGGGCGATGACAGCCATTATTTCGTGGGTCGAAGAAGTTATTTCGGTGGCAGAGCCTTCGATTACGTCAGAAGGTCCACAATCTGGGGTTGTGTTTGGAGCCGGACTAATAGTGTCGGACTCCCCCTCCCATGCCACGGATGGTTTGAACAACCTCTCTAAGAAGATGTTAGGTGGTACGGGGTCATGTCTAGCACCGATGCGGGCGAGGATATCGGCCTCTTGGTTATTTCCTCTAACCACATGGTGGAATTCGAGCCCCTCCAACCGAGCTGACATTTTGAGGACGACATTGCGATAGGCCGCCATTTTCGGATCCTTGGCGTCAAAGTCTCTATTTACCTGAGATATTGCAAGGTTCGAGTCCCCGCACACTTCGAGGCATTGAATGCCCATGGAGACTGCCATCCGAAGACCATGCAATAGAGCCTCGTATTCGGCTGCATTGTCGGAGTCTGTGAATAATATTTGGAGGACGTACTGTACCGTGTCTCCAGTGGGGGATGTCAGGACGACACCCGCTCCTAATCCGGCCAGCATTTTGGAGCCGTCGAAATGCATGATCCAATTTGAGTACGCGCCATACTCTTTAGGGAGTTCGGCTTCTCTCCATTCAGCGACGAAGTCAGCCAGTACTTGCGACTTAATGGCCCGTCGTGGTTTGTATGTTATGTCGAACGGAAGGAGCTCAATAGCCCATTTAGTAATTCGGCCTGTTGCGTCACAGTTATTTATTATGTCATTGAGTGGAACTTCGGAGGCCACCGTGATCGAACACTCTTGAAAGTAGTGTCATAGTTTCCGGGATGCCATAAAGACCGCATACGCTATCTTTTGATAGTGTGGGTACCGAGATTTACATGGAGTGAGGACAGTGGACACGTAGTATACCTGCTTTTGGAGCGGGAACTTGTGTCCGTCTGCCTCTCGTTCGACGATGAGCACTACACTCACAACTTGGTTTGTTGCGGCTATGTATAATAGCATGGGTTTGCCAATATTTGGCGCGGTCAGGACTGGGTTGGTGGCCAAGAGTGCCTTTATTTCTTCCAGTTTGGCTCTGGCCGCATCCGTCCACTAGAAGTGTTCGGTGCGTCGAAGAAGGCGATAAAGAGGTAGTGCCTTTTCTCCCAATCGGGAGATAAAGCGGCTTAAGGCAGCCACGCATCCAGGTAGTTTCTGGATCTGCTTGAGGTCTATTGGGATAGCCAACTGTGACAGAGCTCGGATTTCTGCTGGATTGGCTTCAATTCCTCTATTGGAAACGATGAAGCCGAGCAATTTTCCGGAGGGTACTCCAAAGACACACTTCTCCGGGTTGAGCTTGATGTCGTATGTTCGGAGATTATCGAACGTAAGCCTCAAGTCGTCCATTAAGGTTTCGATGTGTCTTGTTTCGATGACCACGTCGTCTATGTAGGCCTCTACTGTCTTGCCGATTTGTTTTTCCAGGCATGTCTGAATCATGCGTTGATAGGTTGCGCCAGCGTTTTTGAGCCCGAAGGGCATGGTGTTGAAACAGAAGGGGCCGTACGGGGTGATGAAGGTTGTTGCAGCCTGGTCGGACTCCGCCATCTTTATTTGATGGTATCCGGAGTATGCGTCGAGGAAACACAATGAGTCGTGTCCTGCGGTGGCATCGATTATCTGATCAATGCGGGGGAGGGGGAAGGGATCCTTAGGGCAAGCTTTATTAAGGTCTTTGAAATCGACACATAAGCACCAAGATTTGTCCTTTTTGGTACCATTACCAAGTTTGCTAGCCAATCCGGATGTTTGATGTCTCTGATGAATCCGGCTTCGAGTAGCTTGGCTAGCTCTTCTCCCATGGCTTGCCGCTTAGGCTCTGAGAAGCGCCTAAGAGTCTGCTTGACTGGCTTGTATCCTTTTAGTATATTAAGGATGTGTTCGGCCAGCCTGCGTGGGATGCCCGACATGTCTGAAGGGTGCCAGGCAAAAATATCCCAATTTTCACGCAGGAAGTCTCACAGTGCGGCGTATATTGTAGGGTTCAGCTGTGTCCCTATGGAAGCTGTCTTCGAAGGGTCCGTTGGGTGGACCTGGAATTTGACTATCTCATCCGCTGGCTTGAAGGAGGTGGATTTAGGTCGCTTGTTGAGTATCACGTTGTCTCTGTCCACTGTTGCTCGCAGTGTTGTCAGTTCTTCGGCCGCGAGGGCTTCTGATAACGCCTCCAGGGCGAGGGCGGCAGTTTTATTTTCGACGCGGAGTGCGACGTCCGGATCACTAGCTAGGGTGATGATTCCGTTCGGCCTGGGCATTTTGAGCTTCATATACCCGTAATGGGGTATAGCCTGAAAACTCATGAATACGTCCCGCCCCAAGAGGGCGTGGTATCCGCTGCTGAACGGGGCTACTTGGAATGTAATTTCTTCGGACCTGTAATTCTCCTGCGTTCTGAATACCACATCCAGTGTGATTTTTCCCGCGCATTGTGCCTCTCGACTAGGGATAATTCCCCTGAAGGTCATGCTGCTTCATTCAATGCGACTTTTGTCAATTTCCATCTTGTTAAGGGTTTCCTCATAGATGAGGTTTAGTCCGCTTCCGCCGTCCATGAGCACTTTAATAAGCCTGAAGCCATCCACGATTGGGCTAAGGACCAAAGTGGCTGGTGCTCGGACTGTCCGGAATTGGGGTTCGTCACTGGCGTTGTATGTTATAGCCATGTCGTTCCATGGGTTTATTGTTGCCACGTGGCAAACTTCTGTGAGGCTGTGCTGAGCTCGCTTGCGCCTATTATTTGAGGCGAAAGTCTCGAAGACTGTAAATACCGTATTGTTGTCTCCGGTGGGTTATTTTATGAGGAGATCCTCGCCGCTCTGTGCTACCTGCCGGAGTATCCAACATGCTTTAAGGCTATGCATTGGCATAGTATCCGGTGTGCTGTGAATCTTGCATGGCCCGTTTAGCCATTCTTCCAATATGGTTCCGCGCCTTGTGGCGGGCTTTATTTTTTTGGTACTTGAATCGGGTGACTTACGAGAGTTGACCCTTTTAGTTCGGACAGAGGATTTGGCTATAGACAGATTGTCCCAGAAGCTTGTTTGGGTTTTCCAGGTGCTTTCCATTGCGCAGTACTTTTGTACTATGGCCACTAAGTGAGCGAAGTGTACTATGTCACGGCGGCTTATATCATTGAGAATTCCTTTGTTCGTGCAATTTTTGAAAAAGAGGGAGATTGCGTCTGCCTCGCGACAGTCCTTGACCCTGTTTATCACAAGGAGGAATCTGGGCCAGTAGTGGTGTACTAATTCTTGGGGCTCTTGTCTGATATGGGAAAGATTCGATAGATTTGGGTGGGTGGGTGGATTTGAATCCAAATCCCGACCCGATCTGGGACCCAGGGGCAAAGAAGCTTCTGAGCTTAACGGCTCGGGTTCTGGGGCATTGCCCAATTTCTTCGGCCTGCCCCCCGATCCTAAGTCTCGGACCGGGGCCATGTCCTTCCGCGAGCGGGTGTCCGGCTTGGAGAGCTCGGGAATCCGGACATAGTTCATCCTCAAACTAGAGGGAGAATTAGGACGATGCTCTTCCACTACCACTATCTCATGGGTGACCGGTGGAGAGTGAATCTCCCTTTGATCAGGTTTAAGTCCGATCCGGTCATAGTCCGTAGCGACGCCCAGGGCAGCGATGTGATCCAAGAGCCCATTGAGGGAGAAGAGCTCCATTGGATCCATCTGTTCGGCAAATTCCGAATCAACATGGAGGCTATTTTTAATGACCCGAGAAGTCATTGTCGGCGCGACAGCCGATCGGGTGGCCATAACGAAGCCACTCAGCCGGAGAGTTTGGCCTAAAGCCAGGGCTCCCCCAGACGTGATGATGTCCTTGACAATGAGGCAAGCCATGAAGCCTTATTGCGACGACACAGAGGAACTCTCAATGAAAGCACCAATGTCAGCGTCAAAACCGGCGGATCTCTGGTAGGGGGTCCCGAACTGTGCCTCTAAAGCTAATGGTAACAGGAGGCTGGCGACACGATGTTTACCCAGGTTCGGGCCCTCTCGATGGAGGTAATACCCTACTTCCTGCTTGATTGATCTTGATGATATGAGTATTACAAGAGTTGATCTACCATGATATCAGAGAGGCTAAACCCTAGAAGCTAGCCTATGGTATGATTGTTGATGATAATGATGATGAGTCCTACGGACTAAACCCTTCGGTTTATATAGACACCGGAGGGGGCTAGGGTTACACAGAGTCAGTTTATAGAGGAGGAGATCTACATCTGAATCGCCAAGCTTGCCTTCCACGCCAAGGAGAGTCCCATCCGGAAACGGGACGAAGTCTTCTATCTTGTATCTTCATAGTCCAATAGTCCGACCAAAGTACATAGTCCGGCTGTCCGGATACCCCCTTATCCAGGACTCCCTCAGGGGGTTAGTCTCCCTAGGGTTTCCCTAGGGAGATCCAATCTGCCCTGTCCGCCGCACCTAGGGGAAACCCTAGGGAGCCTCCCCCTCTTCCCTTCTCCCTATACATAGTGAGGAGGTGGGAGGGCAGCCGTGACCCCTTCCCTGGCGCAGCCCCTCCCTCCTCCAACTCTTCCTCCTCCTCCGTAGTGCTTGGCGAAGCCCTGTAGAAAATCCTCAAGCTCCACCACCACGCCGTCGTGCTATCGGAGCTCTCCCTCAACTTCTCCTCTCCCCTTGCTCGATCAAGAAGGAGGAGACGTCCCCGGGCTGTACGTGTGTTGAACACGGAGGCGCCGTCCGTTTAGCGCTAGATCAGATCTTCCGTGATTTGAATCGCCGCGAGAACGACTCCATCAACCATGTTTTTGTAATGCTTCCATTTGCGTGATCTTCAAGAGGTATGAAGTTGCACTCCCTCTCTCTCTCTCTCTCGTTGCTAGAATCTCCTAGATCGGTCTTGGTGATACGTAGGAAAATTTTGAATTATTGCTACATTCCCCAATAGTGGCATCATGAGCTAGGTCTATGCATAGACTCTATGCACGAGTAGAACACAAGGAGTTGTGGGCGTTGGTTTGTTGAATTTGCTTACCGTTACTAGTCCTATCTTGGTTTGGCGACGTTGTGGGATGAAGTGGCCCAGACCGACCTTACACGTATGCTTACGTGAGACAGGTTCCACTGACTGACATGCACTTGTTGCATAAGGTGGCTAGCGGGTGTCTGTCTCTCCCACCTTAGTCGGATCAGATTCAATGAAAAGGGTCCTTATGAAGGGTAAATAGCAATTGGCATATCACTGTTGTGGCTTTTGCGTAGGTAAGAAACGTTCTTGCAAGAAATCCATATCAGCCACATAAAACATGCAACAACAATTAGAGGACGTCGAACTTGTTTTTGCAGGGTATGCTATGTGATGTGATATGGCCAGAAGGATGTGATGAATGATATATGTGATGTATGAGATTGATCATGTTCTTGTAATAGGAATCACGACTTGCATGTCGATGAGTATGACAACCGACAGGAGCCATAGGAGTTGTCTTAATTTATTGCATGACTTGCATGTCATTGAAAACACCATGTAATTACTTTACTTTATTGATAACCATTAGCCATAGTAGTAGAAGTAATAGTTGGCGAGACAACTTCATGAAGACACGATGATGGAGATCATGATGATGGAGATCATGGTGTCATGCCGGTGACGAAGGTGATCATGCCGCGCCTCAAAGATGGAGATCAAAGGCCCAAGATGATATTGGCCATATCATGTCACTTTATGATTTGTATGTGATGTTTGTCATGTTTACATCTTATTTGCTTAGAACGAGGGTAGCATAAATAAGATGATCCCTCATTAAAATTTCATGAAAGTGTTCCCCCTAACTGTGAACCATTGCGGAAGTTCCTTGTTTCGAAGCACCACGTGATGATCGGGTGTGATAGATTCTAACTTTTGCATACAATGGGTGTAAGCCAGATTTACACATGCAAAACACTTAGGTTGAGTTGACGAGCCTAGCATGTACAGACATGGCCTCGAAACACGAGAGACCAAAAGGTCGAACATGAGTCGTATAGTAGATACGATCAACATGGAGATGTTCACCGATGATGACTAGTCCGTCTCACGTGATGATCGGACACGGCCTAGTTAACTCGGACAATGTATCACTTAGATGATTAGAGGGATGTCTATCTGAGTGGGTGTTCATTAAATAATTTGATTAGATGAAATTAATTATCATGAACATAGTCAAAAGGTCTTTGCAAATTATGTTGTAGCTTGCTCTTTAGTTCTACTATTTTAGATATGTTCCTAGAGAAAATTTACTTGAAAGTTGATAGTAGCAATTATGCGGACTAGGTTCGTACACTGAGGATTGTCCTCATTGCTCCTCAGAAGGCTTATGTGCTTAATTTACCGCTCGGTGTGCTGAACCTCGAGCGTCGTCTATGGATGTTGTGAACATCTGACATACACGTTTTGATGACTACGTGATAGTTCAATAATGTTAAACGGTTTAGAATTGGGGCGCCGAAGATGATTTTTGAAACGTCGCGGAACATATGAGATGTTCAAAGGGCTGAAATTGGGATTTCAGGCTCGTGCCCACGTCAAGAGGTATGAGACCTCCGACGAGTTTCTTAGCCTACAAACTAAGGGAGAAAAGCTCAACCGTTGAGCATGTGCTTAGATTGTCTGAGTACTACAATCACTTGAATCGAGTGGGAGTTAATCTACCAGATGAGATAGTGATGTTTCTCCAAAGTTACTGCCACCAAGCTACTAGAGCTTCGTGATGAACTATAACATATCAAGGATAGATATGATGATCCTTGAGCTATTCATGATGTTTGACACCGCGAAAGTAGAAATCAAGAAGGAGCATCAATTGCTGATGGTTAGTGAAACCACTAGATTCAAGAAGGGCAAGGGCTAGAAGGGATGCTTCATGAAATAGCAAATCAGTTGCTGCTCTAGTGAGGAAACCCAAGGTTGAACCCAAACCCGAGACTAAGTGCTTCTATAATGGGGGGAACGGTCACTGAAGCAGAACTACCCTAGATACTTGGTAGATGAGAAGGCTGGCAAGGTCGACAGAAGTATATTGGATATACATTATATTAATGTGTACTTTACTATTACTCCTGTAGCACCAGGGTAATAAATATCGGTTCGGTTGCTAAGTGTTAGTAACTCGAAATAAAAGGCTATGGAATAGACGGGGACTAGCTAAAGGCAAGGTGACGATATGTGTTGGAAGTGGTTCCAAGGTTGATGTGATGAAACATCGCACGCTCCCTCTACCATCGGGATCGGTGTTAAACCTAAATAATTGTTATTTGGTGTTTGCATTGAGCATAGACATGATTGGATTATGTCTATCGCAGTACAATTATTCATTTAAGGAGAATAATGGTTGCTCTGTTTATTTGAATAATACCTTCAATGGTCTTGCACCTAAAATGAATGGTTTATTGAATCTCAATCATAGTGATACACATGTTCATGCCAAAAGATATAAGATAGTAATGATAATACCACCTACTTGTGGCACTGCCATTTGAGTCATATTGGTGTAATACACATGAAGAAATTCCATGAAGATGGATCATTTGGACTCACTTGATTTTGAATCACTTGAGACATGCAAATCATACCACATGGGTGAGATGACTGAAAGGCCTCGTTTTCAGTGAGATGGAACAAGAAAGTAACTTGTTGGAAGTAATACATTTTGATGTGTGCAGTCCTATGAGTGCTGAGGCACGCAGTGGATATTATTATGTTCTTACTTCATAGATGATTTGAGTAGATGCTGAGTATATTTACTTGATGAAACACAAGTTTGAGTTATTGAAAGGTTCAAGTAATTTCAGAGTGAAGTTGAGATCATTGTGACAAGAGGATAAAATGTCTATGATATGATCATAGAGATGAATATCTGAGCTGTGAGTTTGGTACAAAATTAAGACATTATGGAAATTGTTTCACAACTAATACCGCCTAGAACACCATAGTGTGATGGTGTGTCCGAACATCATAGCTACACCCTATTGGATATGGTGCATACCATGATGTCTCTTATCGAATTACCACTATCGTTTATGGGTTAGGAATTAGAGACAACCACATTCACTTTAAATAGGGCACCACTTAATTCCGTTGAGATGACACCATATGAACTATGGTTTAGAGAAACCTAAGCTGTCGTTTCTTAAAAGTTTGGGGCTGCGATGCTTATGTGAAAAAGTTTCAGCCTGATAAGTTCGAACCCAAAGCGGATAAATGCATCTTCATAGGACACAAAAAACAGTTGGGTATACCTCCTATGTCAGATCCTGAAGCAAAAGTGATTGTTTTTAGAAAAGGGTACTTTCTCGAGGAAACATTTCTCTTGAAAGATATGAGTGGGAGGATGGTGGATACTTGATGAGGTTATTGAACCGTCACTTCAACTAGTGTGGAGCAGGGCGCAAGAAGTTATTCCTGTGGCACCTACAAGCTGAAGTGGAAGCTGATGATAGTGATCATGAAACTTTGGATCAATTCACTACCAAATCTCGTAGGTCGACATGGACGCATACTGGTTGAGAGTGGTACGGTAATCCTATCTTGGAGGTCATGTTGCTAGACAATAATGAACCTACAAACTATGGAGAAGTGATGGTGGGCCTGGATTCCAACATATGGCTCGAGGCCATAAAATTCGAGAGAGGATCCATGTATGAAAACAAAGTGTACACTTTGGAAGAACTACTTAATGGTCGTAAGGCTATTGGGTACATATGGATTTTAGAAAGGAAGACAAACAATAATGGTAAGTGTCACCATTAAGAAAGCTCGACTTATCGCTAAGATGTTTTCCGACAAGTTTAAGGAGTTGACTACGATGAGATTTTGTCACTCGTAGAGATGCTAAGAGTCTGTTGGAATTATATTAGCAGTTACTGCATTATTTATGAAATCTTGCAGATAGGATGTCAAAACATTGTTTCCTCGACGATTTTCTTGAGGAAAGGTTGTATGTGATACAACCAGAAGGTTTTGTCAATCCTAAAAGATGCTAACAAGTATGCAAAGCTCCAGCAATCCTTCTAAGGACTAGAGTAAGCATCTTGGAGTCGGAATATATGCTTAGATGAGATGATCAAAGATTTTGGGTTTATACAAAGGTTATTAGAAACTTGTATTTCCAAAGAAGTGAGTGGGAGCACTATAGAATATCTGATGAGTATATGTTGTTGAAATATTGTTGATCAAAAATGATGTAGAATTTCTGGAAAGCATATAGGCTTATTTGAAAAGTGATTTCTAATGGAAAGCCTGGATTAAGCTACTTGAACATTGAGAAACAAGATCTATAAGGATAGATCAAAATTGCTTGATAGTACTTTCAAATGAATACGCACCATGACAAGATTTTGAAGGAGTTCAAAATTGACCGGCAAAGAAGGAGTTCTTGGCTTTGTTATAAGGTGTGAGTATTGAGTAAGACTCAAGATCTGACCATGGCAGAGGAGAGATAAAGGACGAAGGTCATCCCCTATGCTCTGAAGTATGTTGTGTTGTGTACCACACCTGAAGTATGCCTTGCCATGAGTCAGTCAAGGGGTACAAGAGCGATCCAGGAATGGATCACTAGACAATGGTCAAAGTTATCCTTAGTGGAACTAAGTAATTTGTCTCGATTATGGAGGTGGTAAAAGAGTTCATCATAAAGGGTTAGGTCAATGCAAATTTTGACACTAATCCGGATGACCCTGAGTAGTAAACCGGATTCGTATAGTAGAGCAGTTATTTGGAATAGTTCCAAATAGCACGTGGTAGCTACATCTACAAGATGACATAGAGATTTGTAAAGCAAACACGGATCTGAAAGGTTCAGACCCGTTGACTAATAACCTCTCTCAGAAGCGAGATATGATCAAACCCCATGGGTGTTGGATTCATTACAATCACATAGTGATGTGAACTAGATTATTGACTCTAGTGCAAGTGGGAGACTGTTGGAAATATGCCCTAGAGGCAATAATAAAATGATTATTATTATATTACCTTGTTCATGATAATTTTCTATTGTTCATGCTATAATTGTATTAACTGGAAACCGTAATACATGTGTGAATACATAGACAACAACATGTCCCTAGTGAGCCTCTAGTTGACTGGCTCGTTGATCAATAGATGGTTATGATTTCCTGACCATTGACATTGGATGTCATTGATAACGGGATCACGTCATTAGGAGAATGAGGTGATGGACAAGACCCAATCCTAAGCATAGCAGAAGATCGTGTAGTTTGTTTGCTAAGAGCTTTTCTAATGTCAAGTATCATTTCCTTAGACCATGAGATTGTGCAACTCCCGGATACTGTAGGAATGCTTTGGGTGTACCAAACATCACAATGTAACTGGGTGGCTATAAAAGTGCACTACAGGTATCTCCAAAAGTGTCTGTTGGGTTGGCACGAATCGATACTAGGATTTGTCACTCCGTATGACAGAGAGGTATCTCTGGGCCCACTCGGTAATGCATCATCATAATGAGCTCAATGTGTCTAAGGAGTTAGCCACAGGATCATGCGTTACGGAATGAGTAAAGAGACTTGCCGGTAACGAGATTGAACAAGGTATAGGGATACCGACGATTGAATGTCGGGCAAGTAACATACCGATGGACAAAGGGAATTGTATACGGGATTGATTGAATCCTCGACATCGTGGTACATCCGATGAGATCATCCTGGAACATGTGGAAGCCAACATGGGTATCTAGATCCCGCTGTTTGTTATTGGCCGGAGAACGTCTCAGTCATGTCTGCATGGTTCCCGAACCCGTAGGGTCTACACACTTAAGGTTCGGTGACGCTTGAGTTGTAATGGGAATAGTATGTGGTTACTGAAGGTTGTTCGGAGTCCCGAATGAGATCTCGGACGTGACGAGGAACTCCGGAATGGTCCAGAGGTGAAGATCTTTATATTGGACGAAGGGTATTGGAGTCCGGAAGTGTTCCGGCGGTACCAGGCAATGGCCAGCATGACCGAAAGGTGTTTCGGGGGCCCCGACAAGTGTTGCAGGGCCTCATGGGCCAAGGGGAGGGGGCAAACCAGCCCACTAAGGGGCTGTGCGCCCCCACACCCTATCCCATGTTGCTTGGGGAGGTGGGGTGCCTCCACCTGCTTGGCTTGGGGGGAATGTCTCCCTGGGGTTTCCCTAAGGAGATCCAATCTGCCCTAGCCGCCGCACCTAGGGGAAACCCTAGGGCGCCTCCCCCTCTTCCCTTCTCCCTATATATAGTGAGGAGGTGGGAGGGCAGCCGTGACCCTTCCCTGGCGTAGCCCCTCCCTCCTCCAACTCTTCCTCCTCCTCCATAGTTCTTGGTGAAGCCCTGTAGAAAATCCACAAGCTCCACCACGACGTCGTCATGCTGCCGGAGCTCTCCCTCAACTTCTCCTCTCCCCTTGCTGGATCAAGAAGGAGGAGACGTACCCGGGCTGTATGTGTGTTGAACGCGGAGGCGTCGTCCATTCGACGCTAGACCGGATCTTCCGCGATTTGAATCGCCACGAGCACGACTCCATCAACCGCGTTCTTGTAAGACATCCGTTTGCGCGATCTTCAAGAGTTATGAAGATGCACTCCCTCTCTCTCTCTCGTTGCTAGAATCTCCTAGATTGTTCTTGGTGATACGTAGGAAGTTTTGAATTATTGCTACGTTCCCCAACAGAGGGCAACATTAGCGTGGGCCATTTGATCTACAAGACATATTGTAAAGATATTTTAGACTATGTTAATGATAATTAAGTTCATCTAATCAAATTATTTAATGAACTCCCACTCAGATAGACTTCCCTCTAGTCATCTAAGTGATACATGATCCGAATCAACTAGGCCGTGTCCGATCATCACGTGAGACGGACTAGTCATCATCGATGAACATCTCCATGTTGATCGTATCTGCTACACGACACATGTTCGACCTTTCGGTCTCTCGTGTTCCGAGGCCATGTCTGTACATGCTAGGCTCGTCAAGTCAACCTAAGTGTTTTGCATCTGTAAATCTGTCTTACACCCATAGTATGCGAATGTTAGAATCTATCACACCCGTTCATCACGTAGTGCTTCGAAACAACGAACCTTAGCAACTGTGCTTAGTTAGGGGGAACACTTTGTTGAAATTTTAGTGAGGGATCATCTTATTTATGCTACCGTCGTTCTAAGCAAATAAGATGTAAACATGACAAACATCACATGCAAATCATAAAGTGACATGATATGGCCAATATCATCTTGCGCCTATGATCTCCATCTTCGAGGCGCGGCATGATCACCTTCGTCACCGGCATGACACCATGATCTCCATCATCTTGTCTTCATGAAGTTGTCTCGCCAACTATTACTTCTACTACTATGGCTAACAGTTAGCAATAAAGTAAAGTATTTACATGGCGTTTACATTGACATACAGGTCATACAATAAATTAAGACAACTCCTATGGCTCCTGCCGGTTGTCATACTCATCGACATGCAAGTCGTGATTCCTATTACAAGAACATGATCAATCTCATACATCACATATATCATTCATCACATCCTTTTGGACATATCACATCACATAGCATACCCTGCAAAAACAAGTTAGACGTCCTCTAATTGTTGTTGCATGTTTTACGTGGCTGCTATGGGTTTCTAGCAACAGTGTTTCTTACCTATGCAAAAGCCACAACGGTGATATGCCAATTGCTATTTACCCTTCATAAGGACCCTTTACATCAAATCCAATCCAACTAAAGTGGGAGAGACAGACACACGCTAGCCACCATATGAAATAAGTGCATGTCAGTCGGTGGAACCTGTCTCACGTAAGCGTACATGTAAGGTCGGTCCGGGCCGCTTCATCCCACAATGCCGCCAAATCAAGATAAGACTAGTAACGGTAAGCAAATTAAACTAATCATCGCCCACAACCACTTTGTGTTCTACTCGTGCATAGAATCTATGCATAGACCTAGCTCATGATGCCACTGTTGGAGAACGTAGCAATAATTCAAAAAAATTCCTACGTATCACCAAGATCAATCTAGGAGCTTCTAGCAATGAGAGAGAGAGGGAGTGCATCTTCATACCTTTGAAGATCGCTAAGCGGAAGTGTTACAAGAACGCGGTTGATGGAGTCGTACTCGCAGCAATTCAAATCACGGAAGATCCGATCTAGCGCCGAACGGACGACGCCTCCGTGTTCAACACACGTACAGCCCGAGGATGTCTCCTCCTTATTGGTCCATCAAGGGGAGAGGAGAAGTTGAGGGAGAGCTCCGGCAGCACGACGGCGTGGTGGTGGAGCTTGTGGAATTTCTACAGGGCTTCGCCAAGCTCTACAGAGGAGGAGGAGGTGTTGGAGGAGGGAGGGGCTGCGCCAGGGGAAAGGTGCGGCAGCCCTCCCACCCCCCCACTATTTATAGGGGAAGGGGAGAGGGGGACGCCCCCCTTAGATCTCATCTAGGGGGGGGGGGCGGCCAAGGGAGGGAACTTGCCCCCCAAGTTTGGTGGGAGGCGCCCCCATCCCCTAGGGTTTCCAACCCTAGGTGCCTTGGGCCCTTGTGGGGGCGCACCAGCCAACTAGGGGGCTGGTTCCCACCCTTGTTCAGCCCATTAAGTCCCCTGGGGCAGGTTGCCCCACCCGGTGGACCCCCGGAAACCTTTCGGCGGTCCCGGTACAATACCGATAACCCCCGAAACCATTTCGGTGACTGAAACTGGACTTCCCATATATAAATCTTTACCTCCGGACCATTACGGAACTCCTCGGGACATCCGGGGCTCCGAACAACCTTCGGCAACCACATACAATTTGCCATAACAACTCTAGTGTCACCGAACCTTAAGTGTGTAGACCCTATGGGTTCGGGAACCATGCAGACATGACCGAGACATCTCTTCGTCCAATAACCAACAGCGGGATCTGGATACCCATGTTGGCTCCCACATGTTCCACGATGATCTCATCGGATGAACCATGATGTCGGGGATTCAATCAATCCCATATACAATTCCCTTTTTCTACCGGTATGTTACTTGCCCGAGATTCGATCGTCGGTATCCCACTACCTCGTTCAATCTCGTTGCCGGCAAGTCTCTTTACTTGTTCTGTAGCGCATGATCCTGTGACTAACTCCTTAGTCACATAGAGCTCATTATGATGATGCATTACTGAGTGGGCCCAGAGATACCTCTCTGTCATGCAGAGTGACAAATCCCAGTCTCGATTCGTGCCAACCCAACAGACACTTTTGGAGATACCTGTAGTGCATCTTTATAGCCACCCAGTTACATTGTGACGTTTGGTACACCCAAAGAATTCCTACGGTATCCGGGAGTTGCACAATCTCATTGTCTAAGGAAATGATACTTGAAATTAGAAAAGCTCTTAGCGAACGAACTACACGATCTTGTGCTATGCTTAGGATTGGGTCTTGTCCATCACATCATTCTCCTAATGATGCGATCCCGTTATCAATGACATCCAATGTCCATGGTCAGGAAACCACAACCATCTATTGATCAACGAGCTAGTTAACTAGAGGCTTACTAGGGACATATTAGGTCTATGTATTCACACATGTATTACAGTTTCCGGTCAATAAAATTATAGCATGAACAACAGACAATTATCATGAACAAGGAAATATAATAATAACCATTTTATTATTGCCTCTAGGGCATATTTCCAACACCTACAACAACATTTGAGATGGCCATTGTGTCAGGGCTCTGAAATGACGGCACTATCAAATCTTCCCTAAAGTTACTGATGAAATCTGAATGGGCCACCATGATTACAAGCACTTTATGCTTAGCTCTTTCTCTCATCATTTGCTGCACATCCTCATCACCTCTAATTCTCACCATCCCATCTGAAATTGGTTTTCCAGGTCCTGGCCAGTAAATTATGTGCTCATTGACAGGATATCCCAGCCACTTTAGCTGCTCTTCAATGACTGCATATGAGAATGACCCAACATCAATATAATCAATCACCTCCGCAGATGGATTGTAATACTCCATTCTATTTGTTGGTCCACAGAAAATTCCACCATACTCAAGTTCTAGTGTAAAGAAAGGTGTATCCACACTCTGCCCCATTGCTGAATCACACACTTCACCCGCATAGAGCAGAATATAAGCACAAACATCAACATAACAAATATATAGCAGAAAATAAGCACAAATTCAGTTAACTGCATCTTCTAAATGCAGTTAGTTAACTGCAAACATTCAGTTAACTACCTCTTATAGATTTAGGGGAACAAGTCCAGTACAACAAAGATATGAACCCCTTGAAATATCAGCTATTGCTTCTTCAAGTGCAGTAATATAGCTAACTGAAGAAATGTTCAATTAACTACATCTTGCAGACTAGCTGAACAAATCTAGTAACAATTGGATATTTGTGTTACAGTCATGATCTATTAGCTATTCCACACAATTTTCAATGGCTACCTTGCGTACTAAATACAAAGCACCACATGAACCCTAAAACTTTACCAAAAATAGAAATACCTGAACTCTAGGCTAAAATCTGTGGTCAAAATCAGTTTTTTACGCCGCTGGAAGAACAATAGGCAATAAGCACCACTGGATGTACAAGAATCACTCTCAAAACACGCTGATCCGCCGGTGCTACGTGCGATAAAGGAGGAGAAGAGAAGCAGAGGAGGACGAACAAAGCACATGATGAAAACGCACAGTAGTTAGGCGGGAAGACACCGTGCGGCCTAACTTGATGGACGGAAGGAGGCGGGTGCACACCGTCGATGAGCTCTGGCAACATCGCCATGGGGGCTGACGTCAACCCGCGGCCAGCTCCAGCGCGAGCGATAGCGTCTCGCATGGTCGAAGAGATAAGGATAGGAGGGAATAGGAGATAATGATTGACCAGGGGGAGACACATTTATTTCACGTGTTTTCTATGCCACATTTTGTTGAACTGCGGGTTGATAAGGCAAGAAGGCAGGGAGCTAAGTGAAAAATGCCGTGCGCTGACCAGATAGTCCACTTGGCATCCAGTTGGCGAGCTGTGATTGGTCTAGGACTAAATTTGCACCTCCATTGCAAGTTCAGGGATGAAATAATCAAATTTTCCAACTACAAGGACTAAACCATCACCCGCTGTGCAAGTACAAGGACCTGGTGTCGTGGAATAGTCACGACACATGTCCTAGTGTGAGGACTTAGTCGTGGAGTCATCACAACTAGGTTAGCTTAAAGGGGTTAAATGGGACAAAGGACACAGAGAGTTTATACTGGTTCGGCCCCTTGCGGTGAAGGTAAAGGCCTAATCCAGTTTGAGGTGGTATTGCTTATGCCTCCATTACCGGGGAGCGAATACGCTTGACCTAGCTTTCAATCTCTTGTTTCTTGCCCTGAACCGCTGCCGGGTCGTCCCTTTATATACACAGATTGACGCCTAGCAGCTCACAGAGTCCCAGCCAACTCATAGACAACGTGTCCGGCTCGATGACTAACTATACTTGCCTTACAATATAAGTCATACACATATGGCGGTTTACCTCTATGGGCCTTAAGTCGCCCTTGGGCCTTGGGCCCTTGTTTTTATGAACCGCCATCTTGAATATCCTCATGGGCTTCGTATGGGTGAATCACCATAGGTATAACCCGGCCCCAGGTTAATTTGAACTTGTTCATGTCAATCTTCAACACTTAGAAAAAAATCCTTCCTTCTTCATTTGTGCGAGATCTCATAACCCGCCATGACGTCACCTCCTGCATTTGCGGTAACCCGCCATGACGTCATCTTCCATTAATTTTACACACATCCAATATATCTTAACATATCCTTATCTTTAATAACCAATCTGAAAATCGAGGCATTTGAATCACTGGATAATCATTCTTTGGCCTCCTCGTTTTTCGCGCCCACCTATTACCCTTTCTCCTTATAAATAGGGTCAGACGACCCTCTTTTCATTTCCCCATTTCCTTCTTGTCTTCCTCCTCCTCTCGCGACCCCTCTGCCGCCTCGAGCTTCGTCGCTGCTGTCTTCCGACTTCTGCACCAATTCAGGCCACTGCATCAACATGACTGGTCCAGAAAACACTGGCGCTCCATCGCCGTTCATCTACATCTATAAGTATCCATCTCCCTCTGCTTTAGATCTATACTAGGGTTAGCCCTGTTCATCGGTGTTCTTCATTGTTCTTCGTTTTATTCTTCAACCCTAGTAGCTTCTAATCTGAACATAGTATAAAACTCATGCAGTAGCAGTTTAGCCTTAGCTCTTAATATTAGCACACTTTTTCTTCATAGCAGATCCCATTAGAGCACCCGAACTCGTGTCACTACAAAAAAAAGATACATCCATGATATTTTGGGCCGAATGAATTTTTTTGTCATACTTATGACACTTCTATGACGATAATTGTGACAAAACCCGATATCATCATAGATGTGGTGGCTCCTACTTCTATGACAAAAAATCAAGACAGAAAATGGGCTTTTCGTCCTGGGCGGGCCGGAGAAGCAGCTGCATGACATTCTTTGGGCCTTCCATGACGGAAAAAACCATGGTAGAAGCGAGGGCGAGGAAAATATCGGGGAGTTCCCAGTTACGGTGGGTGGTCGGGGGCCGAGCGATGCGCGTTTCTCTCGTACCGTATACGCGTGGGTGCGAGGCGTTGGGCTCTAACTGAACCCGAGCGAGGCATCACATAACTAAACCTGAACGATTGCACTGCAGGCTACACGTTACTGAACCCGAGCGATCGAGCGATTCCTTCGCTACTGCTGCTAACTGAAGCCGATCGATGCTGCCTCTGGATGAACAGTGAGCGTTGCTGGAGGAATTGGATGAACAGTGAGTGTTGCAGCTGGGGGGTTTGGATGAACAGTGAGAGTTGCTAGGGGGAGTTGGATGAACAGTTCCTGGTGGGGGTGGATGAATATGACCCCGTGGTTGCCTCTGGATGAATAGGACAAAGATCGATCGAGCCGGTTGGGGCTGGATGAACAGGACCCCGTGGAGGGCTAGATGAATAGGACGACCCCGTGGAGGGCTGGTTGAACAGTAGTCGGTGGAGGGCTGGATGACCAGTAGCCCGTGGAGGGCTGGTTGAATAGTAGTCAGTGGAGGGCTGGATGACCAGTAGCCCGTGGAGGGCTAGATGAACAGTAGCTCGTGGAGAGGGCTGGTTGAAAGGTAGGCCGGTGGAGTAGAGCACGGTGGAGGCTGGATGAACAGTCGCAGGTGGAGGCTATACGAGATCGACGGTGGATGGACAGTAGCCCGTGGAGGCTGGAGGAGGTCGACGGTTGTCGTGGAATTATCACGTCAGATGTCCTGTTGAAAGGACTTAGTCGTGGAGCCATTGCGATTAGGTTAGCTTAGAGGGGTTAAACCGGACAAAGGACACAAGGAGATTATACTGGTTTGGCCCCTTGTGGTGAAGGTAAAAGCCTACGATCCAGTTGTGGTGTTCTTGATGTGGTCTCGATTACCAGGGAGCAAATATGCTTTGCCTAGTTCTCGAGGTGTTGTTTCTTGTCCGTGAACCGCCGCCTGGTCGTCCCTATATATACACAGGTTGACGCCCGACCGTTCTACAGAATCCCGAGGCCGGCTCATACAAGTGTCCGGCTCGGTTTCTCCTTTCCCTGACTTACAATGCAAGTTATACATCTATGGCGATTTACTACTATGGGCCCTAATCCGCCATTGGGCTTCTGGGCCTCTAAGTCTTCATAATTAAAATGCCATAGCCTTAGCCTTCATCGTTATGGGCTCTTGTACCTGATTCCTTGTGAGTTAACCCGGCCCCTCCTGGGCGGTTTAACTCAATAGTCATATCCCCAACATTAGGCCCCAGGTTGATTTGAACTTGTTCATGTCAATCTTCAACTTAGAGAAATTCTGATATGAACATCTTCATGTTGTCCTTCTAAACCACTGTGGCATCATCTTCTAGAATCACCTTAAACCGCCATGACGTCATCTGCGTAAAAAACTCATAAAAATTTCTTTTATTTAATTGACCTCCGAAGATCGAGGCGACAGCAGTATCAGATATCCGATTTTTGACTCCTCGATTTTCGTGCCTGTCGCTTATCCCTTTTCCTTTATAAATAAGACCAGGGGTCCTTTCCATTTTCCCCCTTGCCTCTTCGCATCTTCTTCCTCCTCGCGACTCCAAAGAGCTCGAGGTCCGCCGCCGCCCTCGACCTTCAAGCTTCTGCACCATCTTTGGCTGCTGCATCGACCTGAACGTACCAGAGATCCACGGTGGTTCTCCGCCCCTCATGTGAATCTGGTAAGTCTCCTTCCTTCAACCCTAGATCTCCATTAGGGCTTCAATGTTCATCCGCGTTCATCTCCGTTCATCTGTGTTTGTTGTTTCAACCCTACAATCTCATTAAATCTAGATAAGCTTGGCATTTTTCCCTTGCAGCTGGAGCTGTAATTTATCTTGCCTTGTCATAATATCCTTTCGGCTACGAGTAGATCCCATCTAAACCTTTGCCGTTCTGCTATCACCACTTTAGGGCTTTAATATTGTTCCTTTTCCTGAACTGTGCTAGATCCATAATAATAATCTTAGCTTGCGAAACCTGTTTGTGTAGCACTTCGCAAATTTCAGATTTGTTTCTCCACTGTAGGCGGTTTAACTTTTAGAAAATGATAATCCGCCAGGTACCATTAGCCCTCACTTAAACCGCCAACTTTACCTGAACATAAATATCCGGTTTAACATGTTCATATGCTTCGACAAAATCCCCCGGTTTGACACCGGTTTATGCATATCAATCATGAACTGTGAACCGTCATTTGAACTTCCTTTACAATTTGTCAGCAAAAAATGGCCAAACAATTATCTTCTTGCAATTGGGTTCCTTCCTGGATCAAAGAAGAGCAACTTACTGGATCTGTTCTGACTGGCGCCTTAGCCAAGAAGTAGGTCATTCATTGGCGAGTCCCTGGTAGTGAGAATCCTCCTGAACCTCAAGATGGAGAAGTGGTAGTGTTTATGCAGCATCTGGACCGAGGATTTAGTCCTCCCAGATCAAAGTTTTTCCGGGATGTACTTGCTAGCTTCCAACTCCACCCTCAAGACATTGGACCGAATTCTGTGTCCAATATTTGCAACTTCCAAGTGTTCTGTGAAGTTTATCTACAAGAGGAACCGGCTGTTGACCTTTTCAGAGACTTCTTCCACTTGAACCGTCGTATAGAATTTTGTGATGGCCCCAATACTGAACTTGGCGGAGTGTCGATTCAAAAGAGAAAAGAAGTAGATTTTCCTCATGCCAAACATCACAGCCACCCCAAAGATTGGAATCAAACATGGTTCTATTGCCGGAACACCGCTCCTGCCGACGAAAATCCTCTGCTGGGTTACCGTCCTTATCGACTCAGCAATGGACATCCATTGCCTCAGCGGCTTACCGCCAAAGAACTACAAACTTTTGCGCCACCGCTTGCTAAGCTCCAGGCTCTTCTAGCAAACGGTTTAACCGGTATTGATCTCATCCGTTCCTGGGTTTCATGGGATAACCTACCCTTAAGCCACCGCACCAGATTAATGCATGAATATACCGGCAATGTCAATGATCCTCAACGGCATACTGACATACCGATAACTGACGAAGAGGTCACTGAGTCTGTCAAAAATATGCTAGATGAACTGATAGCTGAGTGCAGCAAGACTAGGTTGCGCCACTTTTATGCCTCCAACAAACTGCCGGCTGTAAGAATTTATCTTTCTGCTTTTTAATCCGTCTCCCCTTTAACATTTTTCTTATAGACTTTTGTTTATTCTTACAGGCCAAAGATCCATTCTGGAAGAGGAAGCCTCAAGAAAAACCGGCAAAACCACAAGACAAACCGGTGAGAGCTCCTCGTGCTAAGAGCAAGGTCACAAAGAGACCGGCAAAGAAGAAAACCGCCGAGTCCTCTGACCCGCCCGAAGATGTTGAAGATTCAGAACCAGAGGTAGAACTTGATTCCCTTGGTTCATTTTTTATGCATATTATTGACAATGATCATTATCAGGATGATGCGGAAGCCAGCCGTGCTGACCATGTAGAGGTAATCTCCATTTCCTCCGATTCAGATCATGTACCAATACAAAAACTTCGCCGCGCTGTCCGGATAGTAAAATGCTCACATCCTCTTGCTCATTTGGATCCACAATTTTCTTTGAAGACACAACAACATGAAAGTCGTCGCACAACCCGGCCCACTGGCTAGCATGTCACTTCCTCCAGTTTACCAGACACTCCAATCCGAAAGCATCGTCCAGAGGTCTCTTGTTCTTCTAATAAATCTTATCCCTTGGCGGGTTGCTTCCGATACCCACTTAATCCGTCTGATTTGAATTATCAGGTAACTTCTAACTCATCTTCTGGCCACTCTTCAACCACACAAATGCCTCCTCTCAAAACCGTCCCTGGGTGAGTATGATAGTTTTAGCTTTACTTTCCTGCACCGGTTTACCATATGAACCTCTGTTTGCTATTCTGTAGCGCCAAAGCCCAACTTAGTAAGAAGGAAAAAACGAATGCCCCTTCTGAAGAATTTGAACCGGAGAAGACCCCGGAAGGTGCTAGTGGAGATGCTGATATTGCTATGGATGATCCTGTACCACAAGGTCAGGACACTTATGTTGATCCGCCAGAAGTTAATCCAGCCAGTCGTCATGTTGATCCACTAAGCCCAATTGCCAATCCTCCAAGTCCTGCCACTGATCCGCCAAGTCCAGCCAAAGCCTCGGATAAACCGGCTCGCCCATATAAAGCAACTAATGATGTTGTGATTATCGGGTTTGGCCATACTTCTCCTGGCAACCCTGTCGCTTTGTCAAAGCACAGTGCCATAGAGGAATTTGCTGCTATGGAGAAAGGCAAATGGAAGACTGATCTGTCCAGCTGTGTTAACTTCAATGCTCAGCAACTTCATTCTGGATTTCTCAACCGCCTGTACACAAGCCGTGACTATGAGGCCGGTTTAGTCAACTTGATGAAGGAGCGCTATGAGGTAACTTCTATAAATCTTTCTTTGTGCTTTATAACAATCCCATTGTAGCCCCTAAGGGCCGGTTTATCTCTTTAAGATGGACTAAGACTTTGATAAGAAAAACTGCAACTGTGTAGCCCCCAAGGGCCGATTTACCTCTATGAGATGAACCGGGTCTTTCTGTAAAAAGTTTAACCTTGTTATATTCCTTCACATCCGGTTGATCTGCTCAATTAAACATTAGCCCCCAAGTGCCACGATTAATACCTGTATTGAGCCTTGGGACTTGAAAATGTCAATTAAGAAGCAATCCTCATTAGCCCCCCAAGTGTCAAGTGTATAACTTGTTATGTGCTTGGGACTTTTGAGAAGATTTTAAAAACTTATCATCTGTGTGTTGCAGGCTGATTTGAACAATAAGGATTCCCAAATTGCCGATCTTCAAGAAAATATCAAGTCCCAGCAAGCAGAAACCTCCAAGGCCAAGGATGAACTGAAAGCCACTTTGACAGCCATGGAGCAATTGAAGGATGGTTTTAAAAGCGAGCGGGCGGATTGGGAAGCCAAGAAGGCCACTCTATTAAAGCGGGTTGAAGATGCCGAAGCAGCTCTTAAACCGGTGGCGCAAGAGATAACTGGGCTAAAGAATAAAGTGAATGCTATGACTTCTGCAATATTTGGTAAGTACTTTGTAAGAACCTCTCTTTAAACATCTTTGAAATTGCAGATTTTCT
Organism: Triticum dicoccoides; assembly: GCF_002162155.2. NCBI lineage: Eukaryota > Viridiplantae > Streptophyta > Magnoliopsida > Poales > Poaceae > Triticum > Triticum dicoccoides. The sequence goes on from NC_041385.1 coordinate 724,402,254, forward strand.
CGGTGTTCTGGGAACGGGGGTCCCCAGACTTGCCTGCCTGCGGCCTGCGGCGTGGCTCAAGGGGTGGCCCATCATGGCCCATCTTCATCAGCACGAGTTCAAGACCCTCGCGAGGGGCCAAGCCTCGCGGGGCGGACGACATGAGACTTCCTCAGGCACGGCCTCGTCAGGCTGGCTCGCGAGGAGGCAGAGAGATCAAGGCGGGGTACTTCGCGAGGCGCCCATGACGCAAGCCATGACGACCAAGGGCGCCAGGCGGGCGCCAGGCGGGCGCCAGCCCGCGCAGTGTCCTTCTTTCCTCTTTGGTGCAAAGGGAGCAAGCGCAGGCGAGAGCATCAAGCAAAGGCATCCATTTCGGTGCAACAAGACCAAGACCAGCAGAACGGCAGGACGGAAGTCATCGTGGAGCCCAAGCCGGCGTCACCACCAGAGCCTTTGGAAGGCGAGGACCAAATTTAGTCAGGATAAGTGTACCAGATGTTCCCCTTCAAAATAGCCAATTGTTGGCGCCCTTCCCGCTCAATATTTGGGAAGAGGCACTGGGCCTTTGCCTATAAATAGGACTAGCCACCACAAGGTAGAGGCATCTAGAAATCAATCGGATCCTCACCTAGAAACCAGTAGAGAGAGCGACTGAACTCCCCCTAGCAGTTCATCGCACCAGCCAAGAACAGACCCTCGCGAGGCTGTTCTTCCTTGTACTGTTCATCATCAGCCCAAGAGGCAATCCACCACACCACACACTGGAGTAGGGTATTACACCACAATGGTGGCCTGAACCAGTATAAACTCTGTGTCTCTTGTGTTGTTCCTTTGATTGCTTAGTTCATAGCGAGGCGGTGAGGTGCAGGTAGGCAGAGGGCTAAATCTCCGCGCGCATCCCAGTGTTCGAATCTAGAGGGTCTGCCGGAACCCGAAATCCGACATTTGGCGCGCCAGGTAGGGGTGCGCCGGAATTTATCTTCCACCGCCCTATTCTTCACCGACCATCACGTCCATGTCAGACGCTCGTCGGGCCCACGCCGAGCGCCGAGCCGCTCTCGCTTCCCCCGTCGCCCAGACGGCCCCGGTCGGCGGCCACCCCCGCCGTTCCCCATCGCCCACTGTCAACACTACCACCGGCCTGGCGGGGAACGAGCAGCAGGCATCGTCCCAGCATCCGTCCATGAGGCAAGACGGCCGCACTGCCACTCCCTCGCTCGCCCCGGCTGGTTCCTCGTCCCGCGCACCCCGCGCGGCCATGGAGGCTCGGGCTGCGCTCATCGCAGCAAACGAGCTCCTGCGCTACCGCCCGGTCGACGACGTCTACGAAGAATGGCCCGACCGCGTCGCCGAGCTCATCCGCACCGCAGGGGGCTCCCCCGCGCCGTCCTTCTTGCTGCACCGCGCCCCGCCCTGCGCGGGCAATGAAGCTCCGGGGGTGCCTCAACCGCCTCCCCCTGAAGAAGGCGCCCTGACCCCGAGGCGTGTGGCCCTTGGACGGAACCCACCCCGTCCGGTGCCAGCGCAACAAGAGCGGAGCTGCCAAGAGGTCCCTCGCCCCCAAGAAGCTGCCCGAGTGCTCCCTGCTCCAGTCCGTCGCGACCACGCTCCTGTTCCAGCACGCCAAGACCCCGCGCTGCTCCCAGCTGCAGCGCATGGGGGCCCGCAAAACCAAGCTCCTCATCACCAGAGGCCTCCCGTGGCCACAGCAGGCTGCCACACCTTCACCACCGAGCTGCGCAGCGTCACGTGGCCCTGCAAGTTCAAGCTGGACTTGCCTCCTCGCTATGACGGCATGGCCGACCCTGTGGAGTTCCTCCAGCTCTACGAGCTGGGCATCGAAGCCGCCAACGAGGACGAGAAGGTCATGGCGAACTGGTTTCCCATGGTGCTCAAGGACGGGGCCCGCACCTGGCTCCTGAACCTGGCCCCAGGCACGATCTCCTCCTGGGACGAGATGCGCACCCGTTTCATCGCCAACTTCCAAGGTACTCGTGACCGGCCACCTACCGTGAGCGACATGCGCCACATCAAGCAGCAACCAGGGGAGACCCTGCAGAAGTACATTCAGCACTTCAACAGCGCACGACTCAAGATTCCCAGAGTGACCGAGGAGGCCATCATCTCAGCCTTCTCTGACGGCATGCGCGACGTCAAGATGAAGGAGGAGCTGGCGATGCATGAAGATCTGTGCACTTCCTTGGAGTTGTTCAACCTGGCAACCAAGTGCGCCAGGGCTGAGGAAGGGCGCCTTTCCCTTCTTGAGCCGCCAGCCGCAGACCCAGAAGAGAAGAAATCCAAGGCCAAGGACGTGAAGCGCAAGGGGGCTGCCGTGCTCGCGGCAGAACCAGACACCAAGCGCGGTAGAGATCAGCCCAAGTCTTTCAAGGGTAGCCGGTACTGTGTGTACCACGACCTCCACACCCACAACACCAACGAATGCCAAGAGCTCCGAGCCGTGCGAGAAGGAAGGGTCGGCCTGCGCCCCGACCGCAATGATCGTGGCTACGGCCGAGGAGGAGGAAGGAACGCAGGACGCTGGGAAGACCGCGGCCCTTTCCAAGGGTGGCGCGACCGACCTTGCGAGGATCGCTGGCAGGATCAGCCTCGCGAGGAAGACTGGAGGGATCAGCCTCACGAGGATCGCCCGCAAGGAAACACAGGCCTCCCTCCACTGCCTCTGCAGCCAAGGAGAAACGAGGACCATCATCAGGACGAGGGGGCTGGGAGCTTCCAGGAGCCACGCGCGATCGCCTGCATCCTGGGCGGAGCTCAGGCCCTAGCCTCTCAACGCATCTTCAAGCAGTTCGCCCGCGAAGTGAATGCAGTCCTCCCCAAGCTTGAAGCCACGCGCCCCCTCAGGTGGTCGTCGTGCGCCATCACATTCAGTTCAGCGGATCAGCTCAAGTGCATGGCCATAGCCGGAGTCCTCCCAATGCTTTGCTCCCCAGTTATCAGTAACGTGCAAGTCACCAGGACCCTCATCGACGGTGGGGCAGGGCTCAACGTCCTGTCCGTAGAGACATTCAACAATCTCCAAGTGCCTTACGACCAGCTTCAGCCAACCAAGCCTTTCTCTAGAGTCACCGACGGCTCCACAGTCCCAATCGGGCAGGTCCGCCTCCCTGTCACCTTCGGAGCCCGCAACAACTACCGCACCGAGCTCATTGACTTCGACGTCGCCCACATCCGCCTGCCATACAATGCCATCCTTGGCTACCCAGCTCTCGCCAAGTTCATGGCCATGACTCATCACGGCTACAACATCCTCAAGATGCCAGGAAGCGGTGGAGTCATCATGGTGCCCTGTGAAGAAAGAGACGCAGTGTGCTCCCTGGAACGAGCTTTTCAGGCCGCATCACTTGAAGACCCAGATCGCGAGAGCGGGAGGCTCCCCGAAGCCGCTCCCAAGAAGAAGAAGACATCACCAGGCCCGACCCCTCAGGAGGCAGGCCCCTCAGGGTCTGCGCCTACTCAAGGGGCACCTCTTCTGTCGCATAGGGAGGCGCGCCTGGCGCCCTCCTCAAGCAGGGATTGGGGGCTCCCCCATGGAGGGCCACCGACCTTGCTAAGGTCACAAGGGAGGCGCTTGGGCGCCACTTGGAGGCGTGTTTCAGAGCACGTTTTCCTCAGGAAGGAGCAAAGCGAGGAGGGCCAAACCCTCAGGAGTTCGTCAGTCAGGTCACACAGAAGTTGCAGTGGTCAAGAGTCATGAGTGGCAGCCGCCGCTTACCCGTCGCAGCTCCCCATCCAGGCGAGGATGGCGGGCTGCGCGTCTGCATCGACATCCCAGGGCTCAACAAAGCCGCCTCTCAAGAGCGCTTCTGGCCCTCACGCGTGGGGCGCTGCGAAGGCCCACCCCACAGCTACATTCGCATGCCTTATGGCTTGCCGAACGCGGCTGCGGTGCGCCAGCGCCTCATGAGGAGCACCCTGGAGGCTCAGGAGGCCAGGCGTTCCGCAGTCCTAGCGGAGATGGAGATGGTTCGCGAGGAGCCACCGGCGCCTCCGGAGCCCCCCGAGGCTCCTGGGCCTGGGGGCTCGTGAAGACCGGCTCCTGCAGCCCGCTACGTCTGCTACTTCAACACCCCTTCGTGGTCAACACTATCAGGTGACATCTTTCAAGTTTCATTTCCAGCTAGGAGCGCCCCCAGGGCTGCATCATTCCCAGGCCGCGTGGGTCCGTCCCTACAGCGTGTATCCCTTTTGTTCATGTTTTTAGCTTACCTTGTTGGGGGCGCCCCTCGGGCTGCATCATCCCCAAGTCGCTCGGGTCAGACCCGGCGGCATGTATCCCTCTTGCGTTTATTTTTCTGGCTATGCATTCGACCCATCATGCTTGTTATTGGTGCCTGTCCATGGCACCCCTTCTTCCTTCGTGTCGGCCGCTTGCACGTTAAAGGGGGGTACCTGAGCGTCGCGACTCAGGGCTCCTACCGGCTCTCTAGCCCTCACCCTTTGGTTTTGTCCACGGCATCGCGCCCTGGTAAACCAGCGACGGCTGAGACCCGCTCGAGGGCCGGAACCCGAGGACGTA
>NC_041385.1:724407021-724415602 GCF_002162155.2 Triticum dicoccoides
GGGCTCCTACCGGCTCTCCAGCCCCCACCCTCTGGTTTTGTCCACGACATCGCGCCCTGGCAAACCAGCGACGGCTGAGACTCGCTCGAGGGCCGGGACCCGAGGACGTAGAGCATCGGCATCTGGCCAAATTTGTAGGAACACATCACAAGTTAAGGCCCAGTGCCAGGCGCAACCCGCCTTGAGGTAGGGCCTCGTGAGTCCCGCGCTGGCTCACGGGTGCCTAGATACACCTCCTCATTCCTACCGTGCCGGCCACGTGTTAGGGCGGGGCTGTACACGCCCCGGGGGCTTCTCCCGGAGGGGAGCCCCCTCCCACGCACCAGTGGAAGCACCATGCTCCGCGCTGGCTGACGACACTGCCGAGGAGTGACTATGCCCGTACACATATGGAAGCGCTATGCTCCGCGCTGGTGATAAACAACTGAGGGTGGCCCCCGGCTGCATCAACCTCAGGGAGCCCCGAGCTCAGTGTCTGGCCTCATCGCAACGCCTCCCCTCGGGAGCGCCGCGCGAGGGGGCTGGACACGGGGGCTGCGCCTGGGTCACGCCCAGGCGTACGCCACCCAGCCAGGCCCTTCGGGCCTGGTTCGTCGCGCGTCTCTCCCCGAGCGGAGCCAAGGTAGGAAGGCCGTTTGAGCGTCAAGGGGGACTCCTGAGCATCACGACTCAGGAGCCTAACTGGTCACGTAGCCCCTCACTCCTTAGTTCCGAAAGGCTAACGGCGGTTGAGGTATGCGCGGGGCCGGGCTCTGCAGACGTAGAATGGTAGATTCCCCCACACATCTCACCTCCCTACTTGATGTTCGTGCGCCAAGGGGGACTCCTGAGCATCGCAACTCAGGAGCCTAACTTGTCACGTAGCCCCTCACTCCTTGGTCCCGTCCTGGTTTCCGGTCGGGGCTAACGGCGGCTGAGGTATGCGCGGGGCCGGGCTCTGCCGGCGTAGAATATAAGCAAGTAGGAAGAGCGCAAATCTATCTATCTATTATATACATAAAACAGAAGTAAAACAAGCCATCACGTTCGCCCACATAGATTAAATTATCTTGACCATCAATATTAGAAATCAACGGGTAAGATATAAAAGATATAGCGTTACATACAAAAATATTATCGGGTACAAAAAGTTCAACATGTCACGTCTCACGCACCAAAAGTCCACCACAAGGAAAGTACCGTAGCCAAATAATGAAGAGTCCTGTTTGGAGAAAAAAAACGGTAAAATATTATCACGTACGAACAGGTCCACCCTTGACAACGCAATTTGAGTCCAACATGAGCACGTGCAGGATCATGCCCGTACACATTATGAATAAAAGGAAACATGCGGGCTGCTCTTTCCATGAAAAAGAATGCGCAAAAAATGGTATAGTACTAGAAAAGATAAAGGAAAGTCTAGCGCCCTCTCTTTCCTAAAGAAAGATAGTCACGCTCCCACTCAATAAAGAAAGTCCCACGTTGCACCTATATATGCATGAGCTAAACGATGCGATCGTTAGATGTTTTGAAGACTATTGGAGCAAGGCTTGTGACAACAACATAACTTGTGACAAAGCCCATCTCGGAGGCTGTCGACATCATGGTTGCAAGCACGAAGGTTATCGGCATTGTCGGCCATCCGTACAGTCAATTCAAAAGATTGAGCTAGCGCTCGACATCAAGTTCGCAAGCATGAAGACTTGGCTAGGTGTTGTCGGCCACGGCCAGATAGTCACTTGCATAGATTGCGCCGTCGAGACCATAATGGGGTGATGCACCAGTCCGATCAAGGAGTTTTCTTTCTCTTGATGATGAGGCGCTTCCTCGGCTCGACATCAGGGCCACAAGCATGAAGACTCGGCTAGGTTGTCGGCCACGACCCGATAGTCACTTGCATAAATTGCGCCGTCGAGACCAAATGGGGTGATGCGCCAGATCAAGGAGCTTTCCTTTTCTTGATGATGAGGCGCTTCCTCGGCCTCCGTGACCGCGGACAATACTATGGATAGAATGAGATGCTGCTCTGCCGGTCTATGTAGTACGGCATGTCAACACCATTGGTGATTGAAGTGCACTCCACATATGAGAAGCAGCGATGGGTGCATTGAAGGACGTTCAGGTAGTTATACATTCTTGATTGCTTCACACGTACTTCCACAAAGTCTTCTCATCCTATAGGAAACGTTCCACGTATAATGTACAACCATCGGTTTGAATTTGGATGCATAAAAGACATGTGTATACATACATGTGTACCCGGACTGGGTGACGCTAATCTACGACAAGCAACGGCGGCTTACGAACTAAAACTAGACAAGAACATTATCTCAACTGAAGCTCCAGATACATGCATGTCAAGACTGCTAAACGGCCTACCATACACGTCAAAGACCATAGATGAGGCTAATGAAACCTAATATTTGGTCATATTCATAGTAGCTAGGTTCATATGTAATAATCCTGGCTATTATTATTTATCAGATTGCACCTAGCGGTTCAGATTTAAAAGGCTGTGATAAATCAAGCATAGACCTGAATAATTATCCAAACTATGAGTGCATGTGAGCAATCGGGATATAATTCATCTAACAAATATTCTGGTAGCATTGCATGTGCTATGGTCATAAGCGGTGTCAGCAAAATACCAGGTTTGAGCTTCACTCCTTTCCTTTTTTTTTTATCATGGATGCTTTTCCATTCTTGCACCTGTAGATTGAAATAGAAAAGCGACACCTTGATTAACCGGATGTGACGAGAACTTGAATTTTAGTATGACCACATTTAGTTTATGAAACTTTCCCATTGATTTAGTACATTCTGTGTTTTCTTAATATTTCTCCATGGTAATCTGAAATATTGTTTGACAATATCATTTTTTAATGGTGACATGATCATTTTGTGTCGAGGAAAGTTTACAATAAAATCAGGAGAGCAAATACTGGCTAGATGATTCGATTTTACAGCGCATGTGAAGCCAAATCCCCTCATGATAGACATGGGAAACCCACTCGAGCATATAGCAATTTATATCCAAGTCATAACACATTGGATTTGGGAAAATGGGCAAAAACAGTGTGTAGTCAAAATTATATTTAAAGCTTATGGGTTTAAATTTTTTAATGTAGTTGTTTATGGAGGTGACACTCAACAAATAAAAGTAATTTATATGGGAGGGTAAATAGAGCCACTGATCGATGACGCACACTGATGAGATGTTGTTTAAGGAGGCTAATAAGAGGGGGTGTGCTCTCTATGCCCACGCGCCCGTGTGTGTGTGTGTGTGTGAGAGAGAGAGAGAGAGAGAGAGAGAGAAAAGGAGGGAGGGAGAGAGATTTAACTCATAAATATTAAAATTACTACACATAGCACTATCCATGGAGTGGTTACATACTTCGCATCGTGATTGAACTAATGAAAAATCCATGTTTCTCAACGAAAGAATAAAGCAAAAAAAAAATTCAAAGTTCAATTTCCCTAATGGAAAAACTCCTTTATGCTTGGCTAATGTACCAAACAAAGGCATCACCAATGCATTCACATAAGTACATGCATTCATGGACTATATGTTTCAACCGAAGATGTACCTTTTCACAAATACGTATTTAAATTTAGTCAATCTATATTATTCGTTATCAGTAAAGAAACTTTCTTTAGCTTCAACCCCATACGCATGAACTAAATTATCTCAATGCTTAATTTTAAAAATTACGATAGTAGGCAATGTTTATTTGATCTAACAGATATCTAAAATGACAAAATATATCTTCTAAAATATGAAATTATGAATAAAAATCAAGGGCACAAGTGCATACACACAAGAACATATATTCTTGGACCATATTTCTGAATTGCAAATGCCTTTTTTCATAGATACATAATTATATTTAATGGTTCTATATTGTTTGTTATAAGTCAGAAAATATTATGAGTTTTAACACACCTTAAGAAGAACTAAATGGGCTCAATACATAATTGTGAAACTTATGATAGTACGATGTTTATTCTAAAATGCAAAAGTATTTAACACAACAAAACATAGCTTTGGCATGTCAAATTGAAATCGGAAAAATCTAGCCGCGCATTTCAATGCGCGGGTGGCCCCGCTAGTTTCAAGGAATTCAAAAGCAAATATTACAGTCCATAATTAACTGTTATCACGACGAGGCATCGTGCATGTTGCAGGAACTGAAAGCAGAACAGGAGTCACAACGGAGTCATTCGTTGGCGGCAGAGCTGCGCGGAGCAGGTTCGCCTTGTGGGGCCGCAGCACCGGCAGCGCCTCGCTTCGGCTTGGTACTGAAGGCCCGGAACTTCGACAACAGAGCCTCCGCACGACCCTACACGACCTCAGCAGCGGCAGCGGCAAGCTCGCCGCTCGCTGGCTCCAGCAGTGTCGAGGTCGGCGTTGGGATCGCGGATGTAGACGTGGGTAAGGACCCGCGTCAGCGCTGCAGAAGACAGGACGCGCGCCTCGGCCTCAGCCGTAGGGCCAAGGCCAAGGGTGACATCTTCAAGAGCACGGACCATGAAGGGGAGCAGCTTGGCGGGGCCGTCCTCGGCGCCGGCCAGCGGGCTTTCCAGGCCGCTGTCGTAGAGCGACTTCAACAAGCCGCGAACCTTCACCTCCGTCTTCGTGAAGGCCTAGCGGTCCTCGGCAAGGACCCGCGCCTTGCCTTCCAGCTTGACCTTCCACGCCTCCAACTCCTGCTCCAGTGCGCCCAGGCGGTCACAGCGCTTGTTGAGCTTGGCGTCTCGGTCCTTGATGGCCGCCTTGCGAGCCTTCATGCCTTCTTCTTTCTCTTGGCGGATGCGGACCTCCTCGGCGAGCTGGTCCCGCAGGCCCTGCAGTTCACTCTCCAGCGCCTTGCAACGGCCTTGGGCATCGGCCGCCTCCCCCAAGGCAGCGTCGCGAGCGGCCTTCACCTCGAGGACGGCCTACTTCTCCTCGTCGCAGGCCGTCGAGGCCTGAACCAGCGCAGCTCGAATCGAAGCGTCAGAGTGAATCCAGCCGGAAGCCAGCTCCAAGCGCCCGGCCACCAAGCGAGGGTCGGCGCCCAGAAGATCTTGCCGCAGCCGGTCTAGTTCGGCAGCAGCGCGATCAAAGACGATGGAAGGGGTCGGAGAGACAGCAGTTGGTGGAGTAGGAGGAGAGGACGGCAGCTTAACCACACGACCCTGAGGCAGGACCTGCTGTGCCCCAACAGCTGTGGCGACAACATCAGGCAGGGAAACCTCAGGAGTCGCTTGGGCCATGGGGGCTGAGCTCGCCCCAGCCAGCTCCACCAGGCCTCGCGAGGACGACCGGGCAGAAGAGGCCCGTGTCTTGCAGCCACCTCCCTTCGTGGGCAATGGTGCTACCCCAGACGGAGCCTCAGGAGCCCCCTTCGGTTTCTTCGCCGCAGGCGCCAGCCTATCCAAGAGATACAGACATCAAGCCTCAACGACAAAGCAAGGAACAAGACAAGAATCGAGCACTTACTCGTCGTCGCTCGTGAGCTCGAGCAACCTCCGGCCGTACTTGAAGCCCGAGAGCCGGCTGCTGGGATCAGCCTCGCGAGATTCGGAAGCAGGAGGCACGTCTGCAGATCGCCTCGGAGCCGGGGCAGACCCGAGGGGGATCAGCCCAGACCTGGACTTCTTCGAGATCGGGGGCAAGCTTCCTCCGCCCCGATCGTCATCATCCTCGTCGTCGCTCGGTGAAAGGCGGAGAGCGCGGGACCTGTGCCGGGGGAGAGGCGCTCTCGACTCCCCGTCGGTAGCCTCGGAGTCAGGCCCCCCTTCCCGCTCCTCTTCTTCCTCCTCTTCGCTGGAGTCGCCGGAGGACACGTTCACTGTCGCCTGGGCCGCCAGGTCCTCGGGAGCCACCGCGGGCACGGGCCCGTCCCCATTAAAGACGGGCATGGAGTCAACCACCTTCTCCCAATCATCTCGGAGAAACAGGGGTACAGGGGCGCCCTCCAGCCTCGCCACGTCCCCTCTGACCAAAGATTGGAGGACCGCGGCCAGATCTTCGTCGGCCAAAACTTCGGGGCTCAGGCGGGGCCTCCACAGCGGGAGAGAATACTTGCGAAGTGGGGCCACCTGATGCTCCAGCAACTCCCTCAGGAGTGACGCGCCAGTCAACTTCGCCGTCATCATGTTCCCCGGCCTCAGATCCGCGTCCATATTCTCCAACACCAGCATCGCGCGGGGGTCCACGAGTTCCGCGCGAGACCAATCATTGAAGCTCGTGGGCTGCTCCGTGGGCAGGACCAACCGAGGGTGGATGCGCCCGGCATCCACCATGACCCACTTGCTCCTGAAGCCCTCAATCCTCTTCCCGGGCTTCGAGATGGCGTTGGAGCTGCCATACGCGACGAAGCTGGCGCACGCGAAGAGAGGACCGCGAGAGAGACGGAGGGAGAAGTAGTGGCGCAACAAGGCCACCGAAGGCTGCACCCCGACATGAGCCTCACAATAGTATGTGAAGATCGCCAGAAGAAGGACGGAGTTGGGGTGGAGGTGCAGAGCTTGGAGGTCGTAATGGCGGAGGACAAAGAAGAAGAACTCAGAGAAAGGAGGTACCAGACCGGAAGCAATGGCGCTTACGAAGAGCGGGTAGAAGGTGCTCCCTTGGGCCCCAGGAGGGGCGGAGCCGACCTTGAACACCTGCGCCCCGTCGATGCCTTGCGACGCCACCATCTGGCGCATCCAGGCAAGGCTCGCCTCCGACACGTTTGGCGAGTCCAAGGCGGGCGAATACCAAGCTTCGGCTGGGGTCTGGCGAGGCGCGATGACTTGCTAAGGTGCGCGGTCGAAGTAGATCTGAAGATTTCGGAGGCAGAGAGGAAGGGCGCAAGAAAGGGGATCTGGGCAATGATCGGAGGAAGCAAGGGAAGCAAAGCCTAGGCAGACGCCGCTCTTTTGATGCACACGGTTACTGAGGCACCCACGTCCAACCAACCGCCACGCGACGCCCGAGGCCGCAGGCTGTTAGGGCCCGCGGCGCTTCGCACTTGCCCCTTCGCCTCTCTGCTCAGCCAAGTCCGGGCGCGCCTTGGGCTCGGGGGCTATTGTCGGCGTTCTGGGAAGAGGGTCCCCAGAGTTGCCTGCCTGCAGCCTGCGGCGTGGCTCAAGGGGCGGCCCAGCATGGCCCATCTTCATCAGCACGAGTTCAAGACCCTCGCGAGGGGCCAAGCCTCGCGGGGCGGACGACAGGAGGCTTCCTTAGGCACGGCCTCGTCAGGCTGGCTCGCGAGGAGGCGGAGATATCAAGGCGGGGTACTTCGCGACGCGCCCATGACGCAAGCCATGACGACCAAGGGCGCCAGGCGGGCGCCAGCCCGTGCAGTGTCCTTCTTTCCTCTTTGGTGCAAAGGGAGCAAGCACAGGCGAGAGCATCAAGCAAAGGCATCCATTTCGGTGCAACAAGACCAAGACCAACAGAACGGCAGGACGGAAGTCATCGTGGAGCCCAAGCCGGCGTCACCACCAGAGCCTTTGGCAGGCGAGGACCAACTTTAGTCAGGATAAGTGTACTAGATGTTCCTCTTCAAAATGGCCAATTGTTGGCACCCTTCCCGCTCAATATTTGGGAAGAGGCCCTGGGCCTTTGCCTATAAATAGGACTAGCCACCACAATGTAGAGGCATCTAGAAATCAATCGGATCCTCACCTAGAAACCAGTAGAGAGAGTGACTGAACTCCCCCTAGCAGTTCATCGCACCAGCCAAGAACAGACCCTCGCGAGGCTGTTCTTCCTTGTACTATTCATCATCAGCCCAAGAGGCAATCCACCACACCACACACTGGAGTAGGGTATTACACCACAATGGTGGCCTGAAGCAGTATAAAGTCTGTGTCTCTTGTGTTGTTCCTTTGATTGCTTAGTTCATAGCGAGGCGGTGAGGTGCAGGTAGGCAGAGGGCTAAATCTCCGTGCGCACCCCAGTGTTCGAATCTAGAGGGTCCGCCGGAACCCGAAATCCGACAGATTAGCCTCAAATTCTTAAACCATTGCAGGCAGTCGTGTTGCTCATCACTAGTAGAAAAAAGACCTAATATGAGTAACATTAGTACCGGTTTGCATATGAGCCGGCACTAATGCGTCCATTAGTGCCGGTTCAAATGACTAGGCGGGAGGAGACCTTTAATACCGGTTCATTGCAAATCTTTAGTACCGGTTCGTGCCATGAACCGGTAATAAAGATGCTGGTCGGGCACCAGCATTTTTTGTACCGGTTCATGGCACGAACCGGTCCTAAAGAGGTTGTGGCAGGGGCTATTTTTAGTCCCACATCGCTCCCTTAGCAAGAATTTGACCATCTTAAATATGTTACTTCTCAAACTATCACAAGCATTTGGTCTTCATTGAACTCTATGTGTAGGATCTGAGGGTGCAATAGGAGTCTTCGCGGGTTCTTAAATCGGTGGTAGATTCCTATTGATAATTTAGATTCTATACAAAACGATCATTGATGATCAATGTATTTTTTATGTACTTCTCTGTAGCACTAGCGCGTTTTGGCTGAAAGGCGGTACTGATCAATGCATTTTTTCTGTGTTACTTCTCAAACTATATAAAAAGGAAGAAGAGGAAGAAGAAGAAGAAGAAGAAAAAG
>NC_041385.1:724419828-724420720 GCF_002162155.2 Triticum dicoccoides
ATAACTATATAAAAAATTTACTCAAAAATAAATAGAAGAAAATAAATACTATTCGGAAATAAATAGAAGAAAAAAATAAAGCAGAAAAGGAATAACTATATAAAAAAATTACTGAAAAATAAATAGAAGAAAATAAATACTATTCAGAAATAAATAGAAGAAAAAAATAAAGCAGAAAAGGAATAACTATATAAAAAAATTACTGAAAAATAAATAGAAGAAAATAAATACTATTCAGAAATAAATAGAAGAAAAAAATAAAGCAGAAAAGGAATAATATATAAAAAAATTACTGAAAAATAAATAGAAGAAAATAAATAATGCAGAAAAGAAAATAATTTATAAAAAACATGTTGGGGCGCTGCCCAGTGGGCCTGCCAGACCTTGGGTGTGCAAATACATGCCCAGTAGGGCCAGCAGGCTCACAGGGCAGCGCGCCCTAATTAATTAGGCCCAGAAGCCTGCTATATAGAGGAGTTCGAAAGGGCAGCCGTGGCTAGGTTTATAAACCAGTGCGGCTGCCCTTCGCTCGGCGAGGTGGGACTAAACGTAGGGCACTGCAGGGTGGCAGCGCACGGGCATTAGTACCGGTTGGAGCCTCCAACCGGTACTAATGTGTTGCCCTTTAGTGCCGGTTGGAGCCACCAACCGGTACTAAAGGCCCACGTTTCCCGCCGCTTGGGCTGGCCAAAATTGGCCTTTAGTACCGGTTGGAGCCACCAACCGGTACTAAAGGCCCATCCTATATATATGGCACTTACGAGAATTTAGTTATCGTCGCCAGTCGTTCCACTTCTCGCGCGCACGAGTCTCAATCTCGACGACGCCGACGCCGCCGCGCCGCCGTGCCGTCACCCTCGCCGCCCCCGCCGCCCGTCGTCGTCGTCGCCGC
>NC_041385.1:724421906-724582620 GCF_002162155.2 Triticum dicoccoides
TTTTAGTAAATGTTTAGGTGAACTAGTTGAATTAATATATATAGAGAACTAGTTTATTTTTAGTAAATGCTTAGTTGAACTAGTTGAATTAATATATAGAACTAGTTTATTTTTAGTATATGCTTAGTTTGAACTAGTTGAATTAATATAACTAGTTTATTTTTAGTAAATGTTTAGTTGAACTAGTTGAATTAATATATATATATATATTTATAACTAGTTTATTTTTAATAAATGCTTTAAACTAATTGAATTAATATAACTAGTTTATGTTAGTAAATGCTTAGTTGAATTACTAGAAGTAGTTGAATTAATTGAATTAGTAAGTGATTAATGTTTCACCTAATATGAACATAGGAAATGTCGTCTGACGACGGAAAAAAATTCATTATGTGCGATTACTGTGAAGACCAGCGCGGCCAGTGCAACAGAAATTTCCTTGTTGATGGTAGGCGATTCAGCATCAAGCTGGATGAGACTTTCGAATTCGATATAGTAAGTCACAACGACAAAGTCTGTTTTCGTAATTAAGCATGACTTATATATGCTTCATTTGCCTGACTTATTTTTAATTTTCACTATTCTACTAGCGCATCCTGTGCCATGCAAGAATTTTTGTCTTGGATAAGATAGGTTTCAAAGATATGGAAACTATGGAAGTAAAGAGAGCTTACCTGAAAACTGAGCATGATGGTTATACTTTCAATGTCAAAGTATACAATACACACACATACACATATTTTGAATGCAAAACTTGGCAAGCACTATGCAAGGCTTATGCATTTGAGCCTGGTATGGTTATCACCTTTGATATTCGTCCGGAAGATGATATTGAATGTAATAGAGACATATGGGTCGATGTGCAGACGCCTCCAGTTCTACCATTATGTGAGTTATTCTCAACTATATTTTTGTCTTTGATATTGCTTATTCAAAAATAACTGACAACTAATTTCTATTGACAGCTTATCTCCATTCAACCAAACATGTCCGGCGCTTGGTAGACAGGACCTACTACTGTCGCGGAGCTGAACTAAACTGCGAGGAGATAAGTCATTATGTTTCATGGCTTGAGGATCTTCATACTGTCAAGACAAATTTTCTTCCTGCACTTAGAAATGTTAGTACTCAAAACATGCGACCAATAGTGATGGTATTGAACTACGGTCACATCTATTTAGGAATGATGGTAAGATATTTACTATTTGTCCTCAGTGCATATTTTGCATACATAATTTTTTTGCTAAACTTTCATTGCTAAGTATATTAATTAAGTACTATACAATGTTCTTTAACAGGGACTCCCAATGACAGTTGTGCCGCAGGGGATCGAGACTAAAGGTCAGATGTCAATTGTTAGCTTACGGCCAAGATATCCTGCATTGCACATGAATGCATTCAAGATTTCTAGAAGCGATGAATGCTTAATAGTGAAAGATTGGAGGAAAATTGTTAATGATCGCAGAGAAGTACTAGGGGGCAGCAATGAGAAGCGCAGCCCACGATTAGGAGACAGGTTCATCGGCATGCTCCAGTATGATCAATCAGGAGAGCCATACATGTTCTATGCTATTTTACCAGAGAGAGAGTAGCTAGCAGGAGTGATTTAGCTAGTTCTTCATGCCGCTCTTAATTAGTACTTGTCCTTTCATGTCCATGTTCTTCGTTCTGAACTTAAGTGATTTGCTTTTGTGGTGTTATATATATATGAACATTTATAATATCATGACAATCATGTTGAACTCGATCGATAATATTTTTGCTTCTGGTATACAAGTGAATGTTTTTTCTTTAAGCTAGTATTGCTGGTGGTGATTAGATAGCTAGTTAATTATTATATCATTTAATGAAAGAAACCACAGATTAGTTTCAGCTGGATGAATCCTACCTAGCTAAGTGATCAAGTATATGCCATATCCGTATATATTATATACTTGATCAAGTATAATATGGATATGGCATATACTCTAGCTAGCTAGCTATATATAGAGATATCCAATAATGAATCCAGTCGAAACTAATCCGTGGTACTTTCACCTAATGATTTAACAACTCATTATAATGTAAAACAATCACTAAATTAAATTGAAAACACAAAATTAAAGAAAATTTAAAAAAACACCCAAACATTTAGTACCGGTTGGTGTTACCAACTGGTACTAATTCTCTCCATGCAAACGGGCCTGGCTCATGCCACGTGGTGGCACTTTAGCGCCGGTTTGTGACGAACCGGTACTAAAGGCCGGGGACCTTTAGTCCCCACTCTTTAGTGCCGGTTCGCCAACCGGCACTAAAGGCCGTCATGAACCGGCACTAAAGCCCGGTTCTGCACTAGTGCATGTGGGCTCGGATATGTGGATGAAGTTGAAGGCAGCATATACGTTGATAGAGCAATTGTATACTGGTGCACAATGAGTATCTGTGCAGCCTCATACAATAAACCGGCACCAACTTTGATCAAGGATACGTTGGACAAATTATCTATGACCCCTGCCCAGATAGAAGAGGTGAAGCAATCCGCTACAAGGGCTGGCGCTTTAACAACACTGACTCGAGCCAAAGCTTGGATTGCGGATCTTGATCCGGCAGATATTGCAAAGGGCTATCCTGGCCAACAAGAAGATGGGTCAGAATTTGATAATGAAGCCCTCAAAGCCCTGACAAAGGAGATGCGCCCGCTGGCAAGCCATTTGGCTGAAGATGTTGACTTGTCTGTTCATCGGTCTAGCTATGATGCAGACAACAAACGGGTTGACGCCGCTGTTATAGAAGTGCAAAATCTTATCCTGCCAATCCGTAAGCACACCTATGCCCCTGACGTTGAACCGCCCATAATTATAAGTGAAGAAGCTGTCTTCCAAGCTTTAACCAGGATTGATTGGGCCACCATTGACTTCCAGCCACTGGGTGGGGAGGAGGAGGTTGAACCGACGCCAGAAGATCCCTCAACTTCACGTCAACCTGGTGACGAGTCTTAATCGGGCAATCAGCTTGATTTTCACAGACTGTGTTCTCTGCAAAAACAATCATTATTTTGGGCATCAAAGCGCCTTGTAATAGGCTAGTTGAAGTACTTTGATCTTCTGCCATGGCGCACTGCTACATGACGTTTGTTTGATTCGCCATGATTATTGCTGTGCTTGTTTATATATCTTGATAATTTCATGCAATCCTTGTGTCTGCATAAAAAGAGTTGTCCTGGCGGTTTACCGCCGGACGGGTCATAATACCCAATACAAAGCCTGGTTGATAACCAAGGTTGTAAAAATATCAAAATATGAAATAGATCATACCTATGATATTAAATCATATTGTTGGCTTACCAACTTGATTGTAGTAAGGGTGAGAACCCAAATCTTGAGTGTGGATAACTCCCACCATGCAGTGATGGTGTATAATAAGTCATACCGGGTTGTGGTAAACACCGGATGATCATTCTGGCGACATGTAGTCAAAGCCAGACCGGGTTATGAAACACCGGTTTAATAATGAATATGGTCTGACAACTTGTAGCTGAAAGCCAAGTCGGGTTAGCAAACACCGGGTTATTATGATGACTGATAGCCATGCCGGGTCAATAGACGCCGATTCAACATAAAATCTCATCAAAAGAAAAACTCTTTCACAAAGGCAAATAAAAACCGTGTAGTCGAGGCTTTTCAAGGGCTGCCAGGCCAAAACTCGAGGCTTTTCATGGGCTGCCAGGCCGCTGAGTTAACCATTTGGCAAAGCCTTTCAAGATGGGCCTCCAAATAACCAATCGTCGTTTTAACTTTGACAAGTTTAGGGTCTGTATAAGATTGACTTGTTAAACGTTCGGTGGGTCATGCCAGGATTACCTGGATAGGAGTGGCTTACTTGATAAAGGCAGGTTAACCCAGGGTTTTAGGTGAGTACACCAGGCTTCCAAGCCGTGCTTGATAGCATATTATAAGGGTCCTTTCAAACTCTTTGTTGCATTGCACAAAGAGCCCCCAAGTAACTTTGTGAGTTGTGCTCAATGGGTGCCTATGTTTGAGCTGTGCATATCATCCAGACTCTCTTTGGCCCCTTGGGTGTGAAGCTCCCAAGCTGTATTGTGGCGTGATAGCCGATTTAACAGGCAGAACTCCGCTTTGTCAGCTGAAGCCCCCATGTAATTAAAAGATATTTGAAGAAAACGGCAGAGGCCCTACTTATAGCAAGGATCCCAGTTTATTATATTGATCATAATATATACATTGTCAAAATATGTACATAAGAGGAGCCTATGGCTCAGGTGTAGTAAGGCCGAAGGAGAGCTATGTTCCACGGTCACCGGGTCTCCTCCTCAGATTTGCGTGAGTCTGCGTGCTCTCGAACATCAATGAGGTAGTATGATTCGTTGTGCCGCTTCTTGCTGACCACAAAGGGTCCTTCCCAAGGTGGGGATAATTTGTGCATATCGGTCTGATCCTAGATGAGCCGAAGCACCAAGTTGCCTTCTTGAAAGGTTCTTGTCTTGACCCAGCGGCTGTGATAACGCCGCATGTCTTGCTGATAAACCGCCGAACGAGCCAAAGCCATGTCCCATTTTTCATCCAATAGGTCCAATGCTTCCTGGCGTGCTTGCTCGTTGTCCGCTTCAACATAATTGGCAACCCGTGGCGAGTCATGACGAATGTCACTTGGGAGTACCGCCTCTGCTCCGTAAACCATGAAGAAAGGTGTATAACCCGTTGATCGATTGGGGGTGGTGTTTATGCTCCATAACACATAAGGTAATTCTTCCACCTAACAACCCGTCGTCCTTTTCAAAGGAACCATAAGCCGGGGCCTGATGCCCTTTAAGATTTCTTGATTGGCTCTCTCAGCTTGTCCGTTGGACTAGGGGTGTGCCACTGATGACACATCAAGCCAGATATGCTCTCTCTGACAGAAGTCCTCCATCTCACCTTTAGAAAGGTTCGTGCCATTATCCGTGATCATGATGTGTGGAAAGCCAAAGCGGAAGATCACCTTCTTGATGATTGAACCTCCGTGGCTGCGTCACACTTGCTTACGAGCTCCGCTTCAACCCATTTAGTAAACTTGTCAACCGCCAACAACAGGTGGGTGTTCTTATCTTTGGACCGCTTAAAAGGTCCCACCATATCAAGCCCCCAAGTAGCAAATGGCCAAGTGATTGGAATCATCCGTAGCTCTTGTTCCGGAACATGAGCTCGGCGTGAAAACTTCTGACATGCGTCACATCTCTTTACCAGATCCTCAGCATCAACATGAGCCGTCAACCAGTAAAAACCATGATGAAAAGCTTTAGCAACCAGGGACTTTGAACCGGTGTGATGACCACAATCTCCTTCATGGATCTCACGCAAAATCTCTTGCACCTCTTCAGGAGAAACACAGCGCTGGAACACGCCTGAGACACTGCAGTGATGTAACTCGCCATTGTGAATAACCATGGACTTTGATCGCCGGACTATCTGTCTAGCCAGAACTTCATCCTCTGGTAACTCGCCCCGGTTCATATACGCCAAATATGGAACCGTCCAATCCGGAATTATATGTAAGGCGTCCACCACCTGTGCCTCCGGGTCAGGAATAGCTAAATCCTCATATGTAGGCAATTTAACAGACGGGTTATGCAGGATATTCATAAAGGTATTGGGTGGTACCGGTTTACGTTGAGATCCCAGCCGGCTTAAAGCATCTGCCGCTTCATTTTTGCGCTGATCAATGTGCGCAACCTGATAACCCTTGAAGTGACCTGCCACAATATCCACCTCTCGTCTGTAAGCCGACATGAGTGGATCCTTAGAATCCCAAGTACCAGAAACTTGCTGAGCCACCAGATCAGAGTCTCCGAAGCATCGTACTCGGCTTAAGTTCATTTCCTTAGCCACACGGAGACCATGGAGTAAGGCCTCGTACTCAGCTCCATTGTTAGTACAGGAAAACATTAAGCGGAGAACATAACGAATTTTATCACCTCGAGGGGAAGTAAGGACAACTCCAGCCCCCGAGCCCTCCAATTGCCTGGACCCGTCGAAGTGGATAGTCCAGTATGTGGTATCCGGTTTGTCTTCCGCTGCCTGCAACTCTGTCCAATCATTGATGAAGTCAACAAGCACCTGAGACTTGATGGCTGTCCGAGACATGTACTTCAACCCGTGTGGACCAAGCTCAAGAGCCCACTTTGCAACCTGACCACTTGCCTCCCTGTTCTGAATTATATCGCCCAAAGGAGCAGAACTGACCACTTTGATGGGATGGTCTTGAAAGTATTGCTTAAGCTTCCGACTCACCATAAAAAGCCCATACACCAGCTTCTGCCAATGCGGATATCTTTGTTTTGACTTGATGAGCACTTCACTCATATAATAAATCGGTCTTTGAACCAGATGTTCCTTCCCAGCCTCCTTGCGCTCAACCACAATCGCCACATTGAAAGCCCAGGCATTAGCAGCCACATACAATAATAGTGGCTCATTGTCAACCAGAGTAGCAAGGACCGGCGGTTCAGCCAACTATCTCTTCAAGTTCTCAAACGCCGCATCAGCTGCGTCACTCCAGACAAAAGTGTCTGTTTTCTTCAACATCTGATACAGAGGGATCGCCTTCTCTCCCAAGCGTCTGATAAACCTGCTCAGGGCTACAATTCGACCCGCCAGATGCTGAACATCATTGATACATGCCGGTTTAGCCAAAGATGTAATCGCTTTGATCTTTTCCGGATTAGCCTCAATGCCCCTGTTAGACACCAGAAAGCCTAAGAGCTTGCCTGCCGGAACACCGAAAACGCACTTGTCCAGATTGAGCATCATCTTATAAACCCGAAGATTGTCAAAGCTCTCCTTGAAGTCATCTATCAATGTCTCCTTCTTCCTTGATTTCACAACAATGTCGTCCACATAAGCATGAACATTGTGCCCAATCTGAGTATTAAGACAATTCTGCACACATCGCTGATAAGTTGCTTGGGCACTCTTGAGCCCAAAGGGCATAAATACATAGTAGAAGGCTTCAAAGGGAGTGATGAAGGCTGTCTTCTCTTGGTCCTTAACTGCCATTTTGATCTGATGATAACCAGAATAAGCATCCAAGAAACTCAAATGCTCACAACCCGCCGTAGCATCAATGATCTCATCAATACGTGGGAGGGCAAAAGGATCTGCCAGACAAGCTTTGTTCAAGTCCGTGTAGTCCACACACATGCGCCAAGTGCCATTATTCTTAAGCACTAGCACCGGATTGGCCAACCACTCAGGATGAAAAACTTCAACAATAAACCCAACAACCAACAGCCAGGTTACCTCTTCTCCCATGGCCTTGCGTCTTTCTTTGTTGAAGCAAGGAAGAAACTGCTTGACCGGTTTAAACTTGGGATCAATATTGAGAGTGTGCTCAGCGCGTTCCCTCGGCACACCTGGCATGTCAGAAGGCTTCCATGCAAAGATGTCCCGGTTCTCACGGATGAACTCGATGAGCGCGCTTTCGTATTTCGGATCCAGATTAGTGCTGATACTAAACTGTTTGGATGAATCATCAGGAACAAAATCAACAAGTTTAGTCTCATCAGCTGGTTTGAACTTCAGGGTCGGGTCATGCTCAGTGGTGGGCTTGTTCAGAGGGGTCATATCTGCCGGATCAACATTGTCTTTGTAGAACTTCAACTCTTCTGTTGCACAAACCAACTCAGCATAAGCCGCATCACCCTCTTCACAGTCCAAAGCGATCTTACGACTCCCGTGCACCATGATGGTCCCCTTATGACCCGGCATTTTGAGCTGTAAATAAATATAACAGGGCCTTGCCATGAACTTTGCGTAAGCCGGCCGTCCAAACAGGGCGTGATATGGGCTCTGGATTTTCACCATTTCAAAGGTCAAAGTTTCTGATCTAGAATCATTCTCATCACCAAACACAACCTCCAAAGCTATCTTACCAACCGGATATGCCGATTTACCTGGTACTACACCGTGAAAGACAGTGTTCGACGGTTTAAGATTCTTATCTATCAACCCCATGTGATGGAAGGTTTCATAATACAGGATGTTGATACTACTCCCTCCATCCATGAGCACCTTGGTGAATTTATAACCTCCCACCTGAGGTGCCACCACTAAAGCCAGATGACTCGGATTATCAACCCGGGGCGGATGATCCTCTCTACTCCACACAATGGGCTGCTCGGACCAACACAGGTAACGGGGTACTGCTGGTTCAATAGCATTAACTGCCCTCTTGTGAAGCTTCTGATCGCGCTTACACAAGCCAGTAGTGAAAACATGATACTGCCCGCCATTCAACTGCTTTGGGTGACTCTGAAAACCTGATTGTTGCTGATTCCCCTGATTATTTTGCTGGCTGTGGCCACTTTGGTTGTTCTGGTTGCCCTAATTATTTTGAAATCCAGAGTTTGAACCACCACCGCCGTAACCCGGCCCGTGAAAACCTGGACCTGAACCGCCAGACGGACCTTGATCATACTGGAAGAGATCAGAGTTTTTGAACTCCTTCATAATGAAACAATCCTTCCAGAGGTGTGTTGCTGGAACCTCCTTTGTCCCGTGCTTTGGCCAGGGCTGGTTTAACAGACGCTCCAGATTCATGCCTCCCCCATGCTGGGGCGGTTTACCCTTACGATGCTGCGCATTACCCTGTACATTGGTGTTAGCCACAAAATCCGAATTATCCGCTTTACGCTTACCATTGTTCCCGTGGTTCATCTGGTTATTCTGTCCCTTTGAACCGACATTCTTCTTTCCCTTCTCCTGCTTTTCTTTGTCAGAATCGGGATCTTTGGTATTATCCGAATAGGCATATTTAACCAGAGCTGCCATGAGTGTGCCTATATCATTGCAGTGGCGCTTGAGCCGTCCCAACTTTATCTTCAGTGACTTAAACCAGCAATTCCCCTCCAATGTTACAATTGCTGTATCGACATTGATGCGGTTTGATGAATGCGGGGTTTCTGAAACCCGGCGCACCCAATGCGTTGTTGATTCATTTTCTCCTTGAACACAAGCAGCCAGATCCACAATGGACATGGGTTGTTTGCACGTATCCTTGAAGTTCGCTATAAACCGGGCCTTCAATTGATCCCATGACCCGATGGAGTTAGCAGGCAGGCTCTTCAACTAAGTATGAGTTGTTCCTTCCAACATCATGGTGAAGCATTTTGCACATGCCGCTTCATCCACTTCCAGCATAGCCATCTCGTAGCTCTCAACCCTTGACTCGGGGGGTAAATCGGTGGTGTAATTAGGCACCTTCTGCGGGCCCTTAAAATCCTTGGGTAACCATACATTCTGCAGAGCCGGAGTGAGACACGGCACTCCCCATGAGTTGAAAGCAAGCCCGGTACCTCGTTCTACTGACGCCGCTGGCTGAACCGGGGCGGGTTGATGATGACCCGCGTACTGTGCCGCTAATGCGGCCTCCCTTCATGCTCTACCACTATCCACCACGTCCTGAGCATTTGTACCACCGCGCGCCGGATTAGGCCCTCGAGGGGCGTCACGGTTCCGCGCAATGCTTGACACAACTGGCTCATCCATGTGCATGCTTTAGCTCCTGCTCGGGCGAGGGGTCGAGTGAATCCTGTCTCGGCTGTATGAATAAGCCTACTGCTGCAGCATAGCAGTCTGAAGAAGATCCCTGGCCCTCCACATCTCAACCGCCGCTAGCGACTCACCCTCCATCGGAATAGCTGCCAATCGGGACGCTGCAGCGATCATGTTGTCCAAAGGGGTGGAGAAGTGGCCTGGCGGGAGTGTCGTGTTCTGCGGCGGGTTATCCATTCGTCGAGGTGGGCCCATCACTTGTGGTTGATTCGGTGCTCTGGTCCTTGGCACGGCAGTCCGGTTTACTACTGCCGGGTTGCTGGTTCCTGCTCCTGGCGTACTGAAGAGATTCATTGCATTGTAATCTGCCGGCAAGCGAGACTGATGTCTCCTCCTCAATACATCATTCCAAGCGTTCTAATCCAGCAAGAGTCAATAATTTTCAGCCCGAATCCTCTGTGACTGGGCATCTAAAGCGGCCCGTTCCTCAGCCATCCTTGTTTCCTCAGCCGCTAAGTCCTCCTTGGCCTTAGTTATCTGATCCCGCAGCTTTGTGACCTCCGTGTTATGCCGATCTTGAGTCTCCGGGATAACCGCCGTGGTCAACAACGTCGTCCAGGCATCTAACAAGCCGGAAGGAACTTGAGCCGGCCGGCGCGTGGGGCCTCCTGCCCCGGCTGTTGATCTGGAATTCATCATCGCTGTAGTTGAATTTTGCAATGCTGGCTGTGTACCGGCCATGAAGATTGCAACCTGATTTGGCGGTTCAAGAAATTCCGGAATACTGCTGCCATCAGAATACCCTTCGACAAGCCATCTTGAACTTGATACAAAGATTTGGTCTCATCGGTGGATGACTCGCCATCGGAATAAACGGCCGTCTCACCCTCGGACACCGGTTCAGATTCGATCCCATGGATACATCCTACGAACGCACGCTTCATGGCGGGCTGAATCCGGGCAGGACTCGCACGCTGAGCCGTCTCGACGAGGTCGGTGCAGATGTCCGGCTCAGGGCCCGGTTTGCCGATCTTGCCAATGAAGACGTGAATTCCTCCGAAGGGGACCCGGTACCCGTACTCGATTGAGCCGGCGTCGGGGCCCGAGCCTGCGTCATCGATGTAGAGCTTGCCGCGATGACTCTTAGTCATCCGGCCCACTTCATATCCCTTGAGCCCTTCGAACTTGCCCTCTAAGAACTTGAAACCATCGTGCGATAGCCCCACGGTGGGCGCCAACTATCGTGGAATTACCACGTCAGATGTCCTGTTGAAAGGACTTAGTCGTGGAGCCATCGCGATCGTGTGAGCTTAGAGGGGTTAAACCGGACAAAGGACACAGGGAGTTTATACTGGTTCGGCCCCTTGCGGTGAAGGTAAAATCCTATGATCTAGTTGTGGTGTTCTTGATGTGGTCTCGATTACCAGGGAGCAAATATGCTTTGCCTAGTTCTCGAGGTGTTGTTTCTTGTCCCTGAACCGCCGCCGGGTCGTCCCTATATATACACAGGTTGACACCCGGCCGGTCTACAGAATCCCGAGGCCGGCTCATACAAGTTATACATCTATGGCGGTTTACTACTACGAGCCCTAATCCTCTATTGGGCTTATGGGCCTCTAAGTCTTCATAGTTAAAACGCCATAGCCTTAGCATTCATTGTTATGGGCTCTTGTACCGGATTCCTTGCGAGTTAACCCAGCCCCTCCTAGGCGGTTTAACTCAATAGTCATATCCCCAACAACGGTGGAGATGAATAGTATCCCGTGGAGTCCCGTTTTGCGGTACCCCACACCCCTCCCGATGAACAGGACCCCCGTTTCGACCGTAGCGCTCCAACACAAGTCCGTTTCCTCCGTTTTGTGGTATGCCACACCCCTCTTGATCAACAGGACCCCGTTTCGACTGTAGGAGGTCCAACAGAAGTCCGTTTCCTCTGTTTTGCGGTACGCCAGACCCCTCCCGATGAATAGGATCCCGTTTCGAATGTGGCCGGTCGCACACAAGGCAGTTTCCTCCATTATGCGGTACGCCAGGCCTCGTTTCCAAGCCCTCCCGATGAACACAATGAAGCATTCTGTTCCTACCCAGTCCGTTGGCTCCTCATGAACATGACGACGACGATGTTTCTCTGTTTTGACCCAACCCTGTACATGAGCCTTGGCCGTACGTATGCACGAGTAGGCGCTTGAGACCCCGCCCGTTTGTATGTATGTGGCCGTATTTTTTTCTTGCATACTTTCCGCTGTACGTATGTGTACATGCTATGTGTGCGCCTCTACTAAGACACGTGCACGCCTCTACATCGACCAGTATGTACGTACACGTTCGCGACTAGAATGACAATGCTACGTACGCTTCAACCAGGTGGGTCCCGACTGTCAGGCACTTCCTTACGTGCGAAGATGTAGCTGGTGAGTCCCAGCAGTCAGGGGGGCGAATCGTTTTTTTTTGCCCAGACGCACTTCCTTGTGTGCAAAGATGTAGCTAGTGGGTCCCAGCAGTCAGGGGGGAAATGTTTTTTTTGCGAAATACAGTGTCCTGTACGGTGGGTCCCTGCTGTCAGGTGGAGGAATAATTATTTTGCGCGTAATAAAGAGACACTTCCTTGCGGCCGCCGTGGACCCAGCTGTCAGCCTCACCATGTACAGTACTCTTCCGATGGAAGTCGTTCCTTGACCACGTTGACCACGTCGCGCCAAGAGCACCAGGGCGGTGGATGATGGAGAGGCCTAGGAAGGGGACGACGTGGAGCTGAGGAAGACGCGACAGGGAAAGCCCGCGCGGAGAGGAGTACGAGGGTTCACTGGTTCGGCTGCGGTGTGAGGCTGCCGTTGCCGCAGGGCCTTGCCAGCGGTGGGAGTAGTAGGGGGTGGTGAGGCCTGCACGGCAGCACAACTGGCCATGGGAGGCAGGAGCAGGCGACACGACCGACGCTGCTTTGGGCGGCTCGAGCAAGAAGACCAGAGGTTGAAGAAGCACTACGGCCGTTGGATGAACATCGTACGGTAACTGGAGCTAAAATCGTTCATATTGACTAAGCTGACAAAGCCCTCCGTCCCCGTCACCTTAGTAGGCCCACAAGTCAGCATCCCACTATGCTGGGTCCCAGCTAGCAGGGGGAGTATTCATTTTTTTGTGCATAATAAGGAGGCACTTCCTTGCGTGCGAAGATATAGTTGGTGGATCCGACCTGTTAGTGGGGGGACCATTCTTTTCACGAAATACAGAGGCCCTTCCGATGAGTCCTAAATGTCAGCTGGAGGAATCATTATTTTGCGCGTAATAAGGAGGCATTTCCTTATGTGTGGCCGTGGACCCAGCTGTCTGCCTCTACACGTATAGTCCACGTCCGATGGAAGTCGTTCCATGACCACGTTGACCATGCCGAGCCGAGAGCACCAAGGCGGTGGATGACGGCGAGGCCTTGGAAGGGGATGACACGGAGCCGGGGAAGATGCGGCAGTGGATGCCCACACGGAGAGGAGTACGAGGTTTCACTGGTTCGGCTGCGGTGTGAGGCTGCCGTCGCCGCAGGGCCTGGCTAGCGGTGGGAGTAGTAGGGGGCGGTGAGGCCTCAATGGCAGCACAGCCGACCACTGGAGGCAGGAGCAGGCGGTCTCGCCGGCGCTGGTTTGGGCGGCTGGTGCAAGAAGAGCAGTGATTAAAGAAGGAGCAGGACCGTTCGATTCAAATCCAACGGTTACTGTTGGTAGAATCGTTTGATGACTAAGTTGACAAGCCCTGCATACGCGTCAACTTAGTAGGCCCACAGGTCAGCCTCCCAACCGGTGCGCCCCAGATGTCAGTGGGAGGAATCATTTTTTTGCGTAATAAGGAGGCAGTTGATTGCGTGCGGCCAGGCCAGCGGAGGGAGTACGGTGGGCCGGGGAAGCATGCGCGGCATTACAGCGGGCCACAAGAGGAGGGAGCAGGCAGTCCCGCCGGCGCTAGTTTAGGCGGCTGGAGCAGGAAGATCAGAGATTGAAGAAGCATGTCGGCCATTGGATGGACATCCAACAGTCACTTCTGCTAGAATCGTGTGTTGACTCACAAAGCCTTGCGTAAACAAGTCAGACTCGAAATATGTGGCGTGTACAACCCATTTTCTATTACTTTTATATTTTTAACTCATTTTCTAATTCATATGGAATTTATTGCAGCCCGTTTTCCATTTTTAGAATTGCTGCCCATTTTCGGGTGAGTACCAGGGTTAAAAAATTAACTAAATATGTGCAAAATTTTGAAAATTCATAAATTTTTGCTCAGGAACAAAATATTCTTAATCCAAAAATTAGTAGCCATACTAAAACAAATTTAAAATAAATTAGTACTATGTCATGTTAAATCCAATGAAAGACTCCCTCCGTCCCAAAATTCTTGTCTTAGATGTGTCTAAATATGGATGTATCAAGTCACGTTTTGGTATTAGATACATCTGTATCTAGACTAATCTAAGACCAGAATTTTGGGACGGAGGGAGTATAAAATATCAGTGAAGAACAAAAACAAAAAAAGAAACTAATATCCCATTTGCTATAAATTTTTTTGTAATTGTCAACCCCTATGATATTACTTTTAACAGACACTGACCATACTCTTTGGCCAGGCCGGAATGCATCCCTCCCCGTCGTGAAAGATTTGCAGCCCAGTAAGTCAGAGAAAACAAATAGGCCTAGCTTGGATATTCTTCAAAAAGAAATACTGGGCTACCTATTTTCCCAAAGAAAAAACTGCTGGGCTGGTCATGTTGTTAGACGGGCCACAGAGACCGCACAACCCAGTTTATAGCCTGCTCCTCCGAATTACTACTCAAAAAAATTGTGCAATTCTATCGTTAATTGACTATACGTTTA
Source organism: Triticum dicoccoides (assembly GCF_002162155.2). NCBI lineage: Eukaryota > Viridiplantae > Streptophyta > Magnoliopsida > Poales > Poaceae > Triticum > Triticum dicoccoides. Next base: position 724,436,287 of record NC_041385.1, read on the forward strand.
AAATGATGAGGGTCCCAGATATCAGCAGGGTGGATTAGAGTAAAAAACGAGGGGTGCATCTGAGTAGTTGTAACGCCCCGGATTCGATGCGCCAGTTGTCTTCCAGTATTCGCCGTAGTCACCATGTCATTTGCTTGCGTGTTGCATTTTGCCATGTCATCATCTGCATTTCATCTGCATGTTTTTCAAAACTTGCATCCGTTGGGGTTCCGCCGGTTCTCTCTGTTGTCCGTTCCGAGTCCGGACACACTCGCATGCGCCCGCGGCACCTCCGAAATATTATTTTATAAGTGGCATAAAATTTTTCTCGGAATGGATTGAAACTTTTCGTTCTGTCTTATTATAGTGTAGACAGGCCGCCTGCCAAGTTTCGTCGCATTTGGAGTCCATTTGATAGCCCAACCGTTAAACCTACAACCGCAATATAGTCGGTCTATCGTCGGACGTTTTTGGTCTCCGAAAACCATTGCCGGGTTGCTATTCTCTTCTCTTCTCCCAGCCCAACTCATCTACACAGCCCACTAGGCCCAACTACCTATCCCCTCCGCTCCAGACCGTCCGATGGCGATCGAACGGCTCCGAAACGGAGCAAAACCCCTAACCCTAGACCCCTTTCTATATATAGACGCCTCCCCTGCCATTTTGGCCTCCTACCTACCCCTCCTCAATTTCCGCAGTCAGCCGTTGCTTCCATCCTCGTTTTCAGCACTGGCGCACTCCCCCGCCGCCACTTGGCGCTGCCCAGCAGGGTCTGCCACCACCTGCGCCGCCGCTCCTGGCCACCCAGGCGCTGCCACGTCGCCCCGCAGCTCTGCCACCTCCCGCAGCCTGCCGAGGCCCGGTTCCAGCCCTCCCGGGCCCAAGCGCTGCCGCCGCAGCCCACGACCGGGACCGAGCAGCGTGCGCCCCCACGCCTGAGTGCTCCACTCGATCCCCCCGATCCTGATCTCCCCGTCGCCTCGCTGTCCTGTCGACTCCGCCTGACTCCGGCCTCCAGGAGCCACGCCGGCGACCTCCAAGGCCAGTCGCCACCCCTGCTCCTCTCCTCCCCCAGATGTGCTCTCTCTCCCCTCTAATCTCTTTGTCTCTCTCCTCTTACAGAGAGCCACCATGGGAGGCGAGCTCCAATGCTCCAAGTCCAGCAGCCGCCTCATCGGAGCGCCTCCAACCCCGCCTTGCCCGGATCCGGGAAGTCCGCGCCACCACGGACCCATTCCCGGCCGTCCCGAGCCCTGCCGGAGTCCCTGCTCGCCCCCCACTGACATCCCTCTTCTTCAACCCCCGACCTTCCAGTTTTTTTCGGGAGGTGAAAAAACTGCCGTCCCTGAAAATTTACATTCTGGTGTTATCTTTGACCTGCTGTAACTCCGTGCTCGGTGCTCTGTTCTATGCGTATAATATGTCAAAATGTTCATCATGAGATTCTCTACATTTTGTTCCATTTTGCCATGCTTGTTTGAGATCATCTTGAGGCCCGAATCATCATTGCAAGAATGCTATATGATGTTAACTGCTGTCTGTTAACAGAACTTGATGATTTGTCTTTTTCGTTGCATTTTGTGTGTGCATCTTATGAGCATCAGATCTACATGTGTTTTGAACTACATCATGCCATCTTTACAGGGGTGTAATCCATGTATTTTTGTGGGTTATGTAGTCAGTGCATCAAGCTTGTTAAGTATGGTACTTGCTGTTACTGTTTTGCTAGGCTGAATCTGTTATTTCGTGATGCTATGTAAACCTGCTGCTACAAGTCATTCTATGCATAATATGGAGATGTTCACTAAGGATGTTTCGCTGTACATGTCATGCTCTATCCATCCATGCCCCTGGTTGCATTTATAGCCTGTGGAGCATGTTGTTATCTTGCTCCAAAGTTGCTAAATATTGTTGTTGTCAGCCTGTTAACTTTAAGTTCAGTTTTGCTATGTGTTTTGCTAGTGATCTATGCACCCTATGAACTTGCTCTTGCGATGCTTAGCTTCATAAACATGTCTTCTTACTGTGAGTTGCATTTTCATACCATGTATTGCTCTGTGGTGGGTGGTACAAGCTCACCAACATGCCTATTTATCGTTGTTCCTGCCATGTTTGAATCTATCATCTTTTGCCATGTTTACATGGGTGCCATCATATCTTCTGATCCTTTTTGGCTCATGGTCAGTAAGGGACTTTTGTTATATGCAATTAGTAGGTTCATGCCATGCCTTAAGTTTCTATGATATGTTCCTGTAGCATGTTGTTTGATAGCTCTAAACATTGCAACCTGATGTTATTTCTGACAAGTCTGTAAACTGTTATTATTTGCAATCTTGCCATGACCTTTTGAGCATCTTCTAGTGATTTCTGGAGATAGCTCAGTGTTCATGTTTTGTCATGCTTTACCTTTACATCACGTCCATGCCTTTTGTTCTTATGTTGAGGTGTTGTAGCATATAGTTCTGATGCTTGCTAGATGCCTAGTTGCTGTTTTGGACAGCTTGTCCTTTAAACTTGTATAGAGTGTATGTGTTGAACCGTTGCTCCGTTTTGAGTGTGCTCTATATGAAACTTGCTTGATTTTGCATGTAGTTTCATGTTATCTTGTTTAATCCATGTTTTGAGGTGTTTGCTTGATGTTTGTATGCATTTTGCATCAATGTCATGTTTGACTTGTTTTGCTCATATCTTTTAGGCCGTAGCTCCAATTAAAATGAACTTTATATGTAACTTGACTAGAATTTCATGTAGATCCTCTTGGTGCTCTTTAACTTGCTGTTTAACAACTTGAACATAAGGTTTATTCAGATCTGGATCAATTTCGAAATTTGCATATGAGGACTTACCGGATTTGTTATATGTTGTTTCCAGCCTCATTTAAACTTGCTTTCATGTGTTGCTCTTGTTTGCATCATCTCTTACCATGAGTAGCTCCATGTAGCTTTGTCATGCATCATGCTTGTTGTGCATCATGTCTTTTCTATGTGTGGTGTGTTTACCATGTTGTGTGCTTCTTCTCGATAGTTCCCGTATCGTTGCGATCGTGAGGATTCGTTCATCTACGCTTGGTTCGTCTTCATGGCTTCATCTTCTTCATGGACTCGTTCTTCTTCCCAGCAGGATTTCAGGCAAGATGACCGTCACCTTGGATCTAATTACTATCATTGCTATGCTAGTTGCTTCGTTCTATCGCTTGGCTATGCTTCCTATCACTTGTTATTCAAGCCTCCCAATTTGCCATGTCAGCCTCTAACCTTTTTCACCCTTCCTAGCAAACCGTTGCTTGTCTATGTTACCGCTTTTTCTCAGCCCCTCTTATAGCGTTGTTAGTTGCAGGTGAAGTTGAAGATTGCTCCATGGTGGACAGGATTATGGTTGGGATATCACAATATCTCTTATATTATTAATGCATCTATATACTTGGTAATGGGTGGAAGACTCGGTCTTATGCCTGGTGTTTTGTTCCACTCTTGCCGCCCTAGTTTCCGTCATATCGGTATTATGTTCCTGGATTTTGCGTCCCTAACGCGGTTGGGTGATTTATGGGACCCCCTTGATAGTTCGCTTTGAATAAAACTCCTCCAGCAAGGCCCAACCTTGGTTTTACCATTTGGCTCACCACCACCTACATTTCCCTTGGGAGTAATTAACCCGAGGGTCATCTTTATTTTAGCCCCCCGGGGCCAATGCTTGTCTAAGTGTTGGTCCGAACCGAGTAGACTGCGGGGCCCCCTCGAGGAAACTCGAGGTCTGGTTTTACTCGTAGGATGTCTCATCCGGTGTTTCCCTGAGAATGAGATATGTGCAGCTCCTATCGGGATTATCGGCGCATCGGGCGGCTTTGCTGGTCTTGTTTTACCATTGTTGAAATGTCTTGTAAACCGGGATTCCGAGTCTGATCGGGTCTTCCTGGGAGAAGGTATATCCTTTGTTGATCGCGAGAGCCTATCATGGGCTAAGTTGGGACACCCCTGCAGGGTATAAACTTTCAAAAACCGTGCCCGCGGTTATGTGGCAGATGGGAATTTGTTAATAAACTAAGTTGTAGATAACTTGACACCAGATACGATTTAAAACACATCAACCGTGTGTGTAGCCGTGATGGTCTCTTTTCGGCGGAGTCCGGGAAGTGAACACGGTTTTTCGGTTATGTTTGACGTAAGTAGGAGTTCAGGATCACTTCTTGATCATTGCTAGCTCACGACCATTCCATTTGCTCTCTTCTCGCTCTTATTTGCGTATGTTAGCCACCATATATGCTTAGTCGCTGCTGCAACCTCACCACTTTACCCCTTCCTTTCCCATTAAGCTTTGCTAGTCTTTATACCCATGGTAATGGGATTGCTGAGTCCTCATGGCTCACAGATTACTACAACAACAGTTGCAGGTACAGGTTTTGCGATGTTCATGACGCAAGAGCGATGTTTGCTTGTTTTGGAGTTCTTCTTCTGCTTCTTCTTCGATCAGGGGATAGGTTCCAGGTCGGCAGCCTGGGCTAGCAGGGTGGATGTCGTTTGAGTTCCTGTTTGTGTTCATCCATAGTCGGATGTTGCTCTTATGTATTGTGATGTTGTATTCGTGTGGCATTGTATGCCTCTTGTATGTATCCCCATCTATTATGTAATGTTGATGTAATGATATCCACCTTGCAAAATCGTTTCAATATGCGGTTTTATCCTTGGTGGGACCTTCGAGTCTCTTTAGGATAGTATCGCATATTGGGCATGACAGTAGTAAAAGAGGAGCCTGCTTGTGTTCGGGAGTGGACACTACAAGAAATATGCCAACTTGTGACCTTCTCTTAGTGACCCCAGCTGAATTGGTTGTAAATCCACGGCCATTTCGCTTGGAAGGGCTCAAACCCTGAAATTGCCTTACACCAAATGGTCATAAAGCAGACAAGAGTGGTTCACGACCTTATTTCTACCTGATTACGACCAATATAAATGGTCATGAGGTTGTGAACGTGGATGCATTGGTACTTAAGGCGTCGCTCAAGGTGGGCTTGGGCCTGGGTGGAACGAGGCCACCTCCTTTTAAAAAAATCTATGTGCCATGTTGGTCTTGGCCCATCCAGGAAGAAATGTGGGATGCCCTCATATTACTAAAAAAACATATATTCGGCCCAACGAAAATGTGAAAATAAAAATATCAACAATGTTAATCATGTATTTAATTTTTTCTAAAAACTTTAATCATGTATTTAAATTTTTCTAACCAATATCAACAATGTTAATCATGTATACAAAAATGTACAATTTGTAAAAAAAAATAGACATCAAAACGTATGTATGAAAATATTTTTTTGTTGGGAATATATGAAAATATGTTAAACATGTATTTAAAAAAAATTAAACATATATAAACAATATGTACAATGTGTCTTAAAAAAATGTAGACATGTGTTCAAAATATTAGACATCAAAATATTTATTAAAAATGTAAATGATGTAACTAAAACTATTTAATATCTAAAAATGTTCGTAGTGTACACAAATTTGTTCATAAAATGTGGTATAATATTCTTGAAAAATGGAGAAGTTTTTTTTACAACCCATATTTGTTAGGTTCTTCACAAAAAATCTCATTTTGGGATTCGAAAAATGGAAAATGAATATGCCGGAATTTGTCTTTTTCACGAGGGGCGGATCAAAAAATATTTAGACCCAACCATTTGGTCAATTGTACATTAAATATGGCCTAGTATTTAAGAAATTTGATTTGGTCCAATTTTGCAACAATTATTTGATAGGTCCTTCACAATAAAACCATATTTTGGGCACTCAGAAAAAGGAAAATAATTTTTTCGTCCAAAGAAAATGAAAACTTCCTTAGTCAACATTGTTTGCCATTCTAATATGCGCCATTGTGCATAATATGAGATCATTTGAACAAACTATGCTATGAATGTGGCCATAAGATTGATCATTTGGCTTGAAAGCCATTGATCTCCAAACATGATAGCTCGTTTCTGAGAACACTTTTAAAAAATAATTATTGTATTACAAGTTTATTATTTTTCCTTTTAACTTGGCCACATATAATGACACAATGCGAAGGTCTTCCAATTTTTTGATATTTTTTTGAATTTTTTATGCCCGTTTCAAAATGCGGTCAAAACGGCGGGCAAGACCGTTCCTAGCTAGTGGTTGAATCTTGCAAAAATTTTGGTGTTTCTCTGATTAAATAGATACTTTTGTACCTAAAAATGATTTTTGGGAAAAATAAAGAGGAAACTATGATGTAGCTGCAATTCAAATTTGACCCGCTTCCAACTGAATCGATAGAAATTTATCTTTTTCACGAGAGGTGGATCAAAGCTTTTGACACCCAACTACTTGGTCAATTGTGCATTAAATATGTCCTAATATTTTGCAACAATTATTTGTAGGTCCTTCAGAAAAAATCCTCATTTTGGGCACTCAAAAAGAAAATGATTTTTTCGTCCAAAGAAAATGAAAACTTCCTTTGGAAAGATTGTTTGCCATTCCAATATGCACCCTTGTGCACAATATGAGATCATCTAAACAAGCCATGCTATGAATGTGGCCATAAGATTGATCATTTGGCTTGAAAGGCATTGATCTCCACACATGATAGCTCGTTTCTGAGAACACTTTTTAAAAATAATTATTTTATTACAAGTTTATTATTTTTCCTGGTAACTTAGCCACATATAATGACACAATGCGAAGGCTTTACAATTTTTTGATTTTTTTTGAATTTTTTATTCCCGTTTCGAAATGCGGTCAAGACGGCGGGCATGACCGTTCCTAGCTAGTGGTTAAATCTTGGAAACATTTTGGTGTTTCTCAGATTAAATAGATACTTTTGTACCTAAAAAAGATTTTTGGGAAAATAAAGAGGAAACTGTGAGGTAGCTGCAGTTCAAATTTGACCCGCTTCCAACTGAATCGGCAGAAATTTGCCTTTTTCACGAGAGGTGGATCAAAACTTTTGACACCCAACTACTTGGTCAGTTGTGGATTAAATATGTCCTAATATTCTATAAAATTGATTTGGTCCAATTTTGCAACAATTATTTGGTAGGTCCTTCACAAAAAAACCTCATTTTGGGCACTCGGAAAATGGAAAATGATTTTTTCGTCCAAAGAAACTGAAAACTTCCTTTGGCAACATTGTTTGCCATTCCAATCTGCACCCTTGTGCACAATATGAGATCATCTGAACAAACCATGCTATGAATGTGGCCATAAGATTAATCATTTGGCTTGAAAGCCATTGATCTCCACACATGATAGCTCGTTTCTGAGAACACTTTTTAAAAATAATTATTGTATTACATGTTTATTGATTTTCCTGGTAACTTGGCCACATATAATGACACAATGCGAAGGCTTTCCAATTTTTTGATTTGTTTTGAATTTTTTATGCCTGTTTCAAAATGCGGTCAAAACGGCGAACATGACCGTTCCTAGCTAGTGGTTTAATCTTGGAATTCTTTTGGTGTTTCTATGATTAAATAGATACTTTTGTATCTAAAAATGATTTTTTGAAAAAATAAAGAGGAAACTATGAGGTAGCTGCAGTTCAAATTTGACCCGTTTCCACCTGAATCGGCAGAAATTTGTCTTTTTCACGAGAGGTGGATCAAAGCTTTTGCCACCGAACTACTTGGTCAATTGTGCATTAATAATGTCCTAATATTTTAGAAAATTGATTTGGTCTAATTTTGCAACAATTATTTGGTAGGTCCTTCACAAAAAAACCTCATTTTGGGCACTCGAGAAATGGGAAATGATTTTTTCGTCCAAAGAAAATGAAAACTTCTTTTGACAACATTGTTTGCCATTCTAATATGCACCCTTGTGCACAATATGAGATCATTTGAACAAACTATGCTATGAATGTGGCCATAAGATTGATCATTTGGCTTGAAAGCCATTGATCTCCACACATGATAGCTCGTTTCTAATAACACTTTATAGAAATAATTATTCTATTACAAGTTTATTATTTTTCCTGGTAACTTGGCCACATATAATGACACAATGCGAAGGTTTTCCATTTTTTTGATTTTTTTTGAATTTTTTATGTCCGTTTCAAAATGCGGTTAAAACGGCGGGCATGACCGTTCCTAGCTAGTGGTTGAATCTTGGAATTTTTTTGGTGTTTCTCTGATTAAGTATATACTTTTGTACCTAAAAATGATTTTTGGGGAAAATAAAGAGGAAACTATGAGCCAGCTGCAGTTCAAATTTGACCCGCTTCGAGCTGAATCGACAGAAATTTGTCTTTTTCACGAGAGGTGGATCAAAACCTTTGACACCCAAAAATTTGGTCAATTGTGCATTAAATATGTCCTAGTATTTTAGAAAATTGATGTGGTACAATTTTGCAACAAATATATGGTAGGTCCTTCACAAAAAAACTCATTTTGGGCACTCAAGAAATGAAAAATTGATTTTTCGTGCAAAAAAATAAATACTCCTTTTGTCAATATTGTTTGCCAATGTAAGATGTAAACTTGTGCAAAATATGGTATCATTTGAACAAATATTTGGTAGGTCTTTTACAAAAAAACTCATTTTGTGCATTGAAAAATGAAAAATGATTTTTTCGTGAAAAACTTATATTTGATTACGACCAATTCAGATGGTCATAAGGTCTTCAAATTGTTTGCTGCGTTCTGATTGGTCCATAGGCATATCACGTGGATCATGGATCATACACCGTCGGATGCTCGAGGATCCAACGGCATTCATCAACCCTTCCACACCAACCCTAGCTCTGTCCTCGTGGTCATTTTGCATCCCCCCCCTCCGCCTCTGTTTTCCCACATCCAGATCAAGAGCTCGCCCGCTCCCTTCCATCGAACCCTTCCAGATCTAGAGAGAGCTCGCCACCATCCTCCTGCTCTCGCCCCTCAGAATCTCGATCTACCGCCGCCTCCAACCCCATCCCCACCGCCACCGTCGACGACCCTCACCGTAGACAAGGTCGAGGCTGACCCAAGACGAGCCCATGCCCAGATTCACGAGTGGAGCCTCGCGAAGCTGCCAGCAAACTGCTCCTCTTCCCCACCCCCGATTCCTCTCCAATCTCCGCCGGTGCACGCGGCGCAGGCGCTGGACGAGGTAGCACTGCTGCAGTACGCGGCCGCGCACGTCCCGGGGTTCCCCTCGTCCTCCACGAGCCTGGCCCTCATGCAGTTTGGCCACGACCAGTCTAACCCCACCTACTGCATCGAGGCCTCCGCGCCCGGCAGGGAGGCCCAGTGCTACGTGCTGCGGAAGAAGCCCGTCGGTGCCATCCTCCAGTCCTTCAGCCTTCCCTCCGCACGGCCTCCTCCAGCTGGACGCTTCCACCGGGGACATGGGCCCGCGCTTCCTGCAGGTGCGTGGGCTCCGCCGGCTGCTACTCCACGAGCTCATCCCCCGCCTCACAGAGCTCCGCACCGATGAGGCTGGTGTCGGTGTCAAAACCGGTGGATCTCGGGTAGGGGGTCCCGAACTGTGCGTCTAAGGCTAATGGTAACAGGAGACTGGGGACACGATGTTTACCCAGGTTCGGGCCCTCTCGATGGAGGTAATACCCTATTTCCTGCTTAATTGATCTTGATGATATGAGTATTACAAGAGTTGATCTACCACGAGGTCAGAGAGGCTAAACCCTAGAAGCTAGCCTATGGTATGATTGTTGTTGTTGTTGTTGTTGTTGTTGTTGTTGTTGTTGTTGTTGTTGTTGTTATTGTTGTTGTTGTTGTTGTTGTTGTTGTTGTTGTTGTTGTTGTTGTTGTTGTTGTTGTTGTTGTTGTTGTTGTTGTTGTTGTCCTACGGACTAAACCCTCCGGTTTATATAGACACCGGAGGGGGCTAGGGTTACACAGAGTCAGTTACATAGAAGGAGATCTACATCCGAATCGCCAAGCTTGCCTTCCACGCCAAGGAGAGTCCCATCCGGAGACGGGACAAAGTCTTCTATCTTGTATCTTCATAGTCCAACAGTCCGGCCAAAGCATATAGTCTGGCTGTCCGGATACCCCCTTATCCAGGACTCCCTCAGCCGGCCCCGTGCGCAAGGTCGTCGTCGAGTGAGTCATCCTGCTCCTCTTATTTGGCCATTCCGCCGGGTCACTTCAATGTTCTGTCCCATTAGTCAATTTCGTCTGCAACTTAACCTTGCTGCCTCCTGCCAATTCGGTTCGAGATAACTTAAATTAATAGTGAATTCAGCAACAAAAGTGACAGTAAAGTTTCAACCAAATATGTAATTTCTGTTGTAAAGGTTCTGGAGTTCTATTCGTGGCAGTGGCCAATTACTCAAATGTGCAATTTATTTACTAGTAGTACCAAATGCTAAGGTTTCATGTGGTGGAATGGCAGCCGAATGCTTTTTGTCATGATATCATTTGGTTTTGTTTTTGCCACACACTGAAATATGCTCATATCTTGACTTGTGTTTAATTCAACTCTGTCCACCTGACATAGGATGTTGGTGAGATTGGATCAAAGCACACGGTGCATATACCCGACATGATGCCCTCTCTGCTGGATCTTCTGAATGATGAGACGCCGGCGGTTGCGAGACATGCTGTTAAAACAGGAGTAGACTTATTTGCCAAAGTACTGCAAGAGCTTGTTATCCAGGTAACTCTTAACAGCAGCACCTATAAGAGATGCCTGTGTGTGGACATTGGCTCATGTTGCTATTTGCTGGTCCTAAATTCGGGGTTTGTTCTCAAGTGGTGGGATTGACGAATCACTGATGACTATGTAAAGAAAATCACTGATGCTAAATTAATTTTTGTTCTGTGTAACTTTGAAAAATGTTGACTTTGTTGTGGTGCTAGGTACAAAGCTTGCTGGCTGCCCCTTCTTGCCAAGCACACCGAGGTAGCTATTGCAGATGAGCCTTTGGTTGTTCCGCTTGACTGCGAATGGATATGGCACTGCCATTGGCTTAACCCGGTAAGCATATTGACTCAAAGATGCTTGTACGTGCCATTCAAAATCTGTGAACACCACATATAGAGAACTAGTACTAATTTATGTTCTGAACATGCATGGTTTGAAGTGTCTAAATCAAAGTCATCTTGTATTGTTTCTGGTTGATTTTGCTGTGCTAATTGCTGACAACAAATGTATGGCAGGATACTGGACCCTAGCAGTGTCAAGTCCTCCATTCAAGCAAAGTCCAAGGATCAGTCCGAGAAAGTTTGGACTGAGAACCACAAGCCACCTGCAAAATCACCAACTCGTGCACCTCGCGCTGCGGTCGGTCGTCTCCTTGGAGGAGGGGATGGCCGTGTTCTTCGTAACCACCCTATGTGCTCACGATCCTCTCCCTTGACGAATCAGTGCATGTCTTTTAGCAATCCTGATGCAATCCCCTCAGTGTTCCAAGTCTGATATGCCCGATTCTGTTATAGTTTTATTGGTTGAATGACACCCTGGTTGTTACAAGTTTAATATAATTCACCCGTGCTTAATTTGTATCTGATTCCACTATTTGATTCCTCCCTAGATTTGTGTCTAGTTTAAAAATTACATGGAATATTTATCAACAGTCTCATAGGCAATGATGATATCCATATAACAGGTTATCTTAGCTTATTAATGTGTGCTCAGCGAACTATATGAGCTCTATTTACTGCATCTTGTATGCTCATACATTAGCATGAAATAGTATCACTCATACACTACATGGAATATTTATGAGCATAGTTTTTGTGCCATATCCATTTCACACCTGTTATCTGTCATTGTAACTTCATGCTGATGCAACATGTGAATCTGTGGGTCCTTCTTATTGTCTTTAAAGAAGTCAATGTACCTATGTATTTTTGTGTTGTATCAGTTGTGTCTCTTAGAGAGACACTCCTACATTTTCTGACTCAAGTTGTTAACTATTGTTTCATGCTTCTGTTAGCTACAAAAAAATCTTTGAATTTGGTATTGCATGAGTTTTTACTACTGCTAACACAGAGAGTATTTGCAACTACTAAACAGGGATTTTGTATGCACTGCTACCTGATGAGTGCTTTCTTTGTAATGTTTCACCTTGGCATGCATATGTTTATTCGGTTTGAACTTTGCATGACATGATATGATTATATTTAGTGTTTTTCTCAACTTATTTTCATTGCCACTTGATATATACTTAGCTTGTACTTGAAGTTGTGGGTTAATGTGGTGATTTTGTTCTACTTGGATGCATTGGTACCCCCATAATCCAGCGCATGGATGCAATGGCAAGAAGATCATGGCTGTGCGCATCATCAAGCACACCATGGAGATAATCGACCTCCTCACCGATGGTAACTCAATCCAGATCATCACTTTATACTCTCCTACCTTTGTAACGTTAGTATGCTTTTGCTGACTAGTATTGTTAGATCTTGCCAGTAGTAGAATGGTACTTCGTTTTAGGCACAATGTGTTGAAGTGAAGTCTTTTGCATGATCTGCACTTGCGCAATGCATATTTGTCTCTGTTTTCTTGTATGAATGGGTATGACATTTTAACTAGCTGGAGAACAAAAATCATGGTACTAGCTGAATTTGTGTTGTCATTCTAAATAACTATCCTTTTTTGAATGGTCATTTCATAGTATATTGGCTTCTATCCTTTTTTGCATGGTCAATTCATAGTATATTTGGCTTCTATTTTATGATTCTTGTCTGCTGATTCATGAAAGGAGCAGGTGCCTAGTTTGTGATCGCTATCGAAGGAGCTTCATGCTGAAGAACATAGCACTTGTAGAATTTGTGATGGCTATCTAGTATTACACTTTTGGAGCTTGTAACCGTGATTGCCATACTTGTAGAGCTTGTAACTATTATTACACTTCTAAGCATGTATATGCTAAGAGCTTGTATCACGTGCTATTTGTACAACAGGATCTCTGTACTGAATCGGGCTGCTATTATTTGAAGTATTATGTTGTTTGTTCCAATTTAAATACTGGCTAAATTGAAATAAGAAGAATATGACTCTGACATTTGGGACCCACTGATCAGAACCTGACAACTGTGGCCTAATTTGACTAGTGGACCTCATTAAAAAAAGAAAAACTGAGTATTAAGAAAGAAGGCCATGGCCCAAAAATAAAAAGGCTGCAATGTTGGCCTCGGCCCATGAAGTTGACCAAAAGTTGACAAGAAAATATATATAGAAAGACTGAATTGTTGGGCTCGGCCCATGTAAAACACCAAACTGGACCGTGCTGATTCTTATCCACGTCAGTTTGCCACGCTGGATCCTACGTGGCCTGGGGAGGCTGCTAGTGACCAAAAATTTTGTCAAAGAACCAACGACCTTTTACGTATCACAAAGAAGGTCATGAATTTCAGTTTACGACAGTTAGCTTTTGACCATCTATTTTTGGTCACAAAAAGGTCACAAATGAAAAACAATGACCTTTCAGTGACCAATAGTGATGGTCCCAAGTTGACATATTTCATGAAGTGGGACCTGGTGGGTCCGTACTGTCATACTCACAACTACAGTCCTCTCCTAATTCACTATGTTGACAGGGACCATTTTGCAAAAAACTATGTTGACAGCGCCGGACGGCGGTGCCGCGGCGAGCGCACCAAGGCGGAGGATAAAGTGTTGTCGCCAATGTGCTGGGCTGGGTTGGACATTCTTATTGGAAATTAAAAATGGACTGGAACTATTTACGACATTGACTACGATTTGCATGGGTCCGCTGGTTGCAGGAAGAAAATGCTGGGAGAAAGAAGACTGGTCGCTATCTTTGCCTAAGAATAATATCGACTGAATGTAACGACACTATCATAGGAAATAATATCCTCCAGTTAAATCATGAATTTAAAGAACTGGTGCATGAGCATTTAGCTTTATTTATTTACTTACTTATTTATGTTTAGGGGGCCATGAGCATGTACCTGGGCCGGATTCTCTCGGATTTCGGGTTCCTACAAACCCTTGAGGTTCGAACTCTGGGGTGCGCGCGAAGATCTCCCCTCTACCAACCTACGTCCCAACGCCTCGCTAAGAATCTAGGCTAGCAAGATGAACAACACAAGGGACGCGGGGTTTATACTGGTTCAGGCCACCATTGTGGTGTAATACCCTACTCCAATGTGTGGTGTGGTGGATTGCCTCAGGGGCTGATGATGAACAATACAAAGGAGGAACAGCCTCGCGATGGGTGTTCTTGTGCTGGTGTGGGTGGTTCTGGGTGAGATCCAGATGAGATGCCTCCTACTGTGGTGGCTAGTCCTATTTATAGAGGCCTTGGTCCTCCTCCCAAATATTGAGCGGGAAGGGCGCCAACAACGGCCATTTTGTAGGGGAACTTCTAGTACAGCTTATCCTGACTAAAGTTGGTCTTCGACTGCCAAAGGCCCTGACGATGACGCCGTCTTGGGCTCCACGGTGACCTCCATCCTGCCGCTCTGTTAGTCTTGGTCTTGTTGCACCAAAACGGTAGACTTTGCCTGATGCCTTGGTCTGTGCTTTCTCCCTTTGCACCAAAGAGGAAACAAGGACACTGCACAGGCCGGCGCCCGGCTGGCGCCCGCCTGGTCTCGATCGTCATGGCTTGCGTCATCCGCACCTCGCGAGGTACCCTCGCTGAGGGAGTCCTGGATTAGGGGGTGTCCGGATGGCCGGACTAAGACCTTTGGACGGACTCACGGACTATGAAGATACAAGATTGAAGACTCCGTCCCGTGTCCGGATTGGACTTTCCTTGGCGTTGAAGGCAAGCTTGGCGATAAGATATGAAGATCTCCTCCCATTGTAACTGACTCTGTGAAACCCTAGCCCTCTCCGGTGTCTATATAAACCGGAGAGTTTTAGTCCGTAGGACGAACAACAATCATACCATAGGCTAGCTTCTAGGGTTTAGCCACTCCGATCTCGTGGTAGATCTACTCTTTTACTGCCCATATCATCAATATTAATCAAGCAGGAGTAGGGTTTTACCTCCATCGAGAGGGCCCGAACTTGGGTAAAAACATCGTGTGCCTTGTCTCCTGTTACCATCCGCCTAGATGCACAGTTCGGAACCCCCTACCCGAGATCCGCCGGTTTTGACACCGACATTGGTGCTTTCATTGAGAGTTCCTCTGTGTTGTCGCCTTTAGGCCCGATGTCTTATTCGCTCGACAATCGCGATGCGGTCCGGGAGGAGACTTTTCTCCCCGGACAGATCTTTGTATTCAGTGGCTTCGCACTGCGGGCCAACTCGTTCAGCCATCTGGAGCAGATTGGGAGCTACGCCCCTGGCCATCAGGTCAGGTTTGGAAGCTTAAACTACACGATCGACATCCGCGGGGACTTGATCTTCGACGGATTCGAGCCACGACCGGGCGCGCCGCACTTTCACGATGGGCATGATTTAGCTCTGTCATCGGACAACACCCAGAGCGTCGCTCAGGTGTCCGCTCCGACCATTAGCTTGGAGCCCACTGCGCCAGTCGGGGACGGATGGTTGGACGCCGCCCCGGAAGCCGCAACCTCTACGGTGATAGAGCCGGATACCAGCCTAGTCCCTCGCAAGGCCCGTGACTCGAAGGTGCCGGACTCCGGTCCGAACTCCATAAATTCCGCACCTCTTCCGATTAAGCCCGATTGGGCTCCGGTCATGGAGTTCACCGCCGCAGGCGTCTTTCAGCACTCGCCTTTTGGCGATATCCTGAATTCATTAAAGTCTCTCTCTTTGTGAGGAGAGCCCTGGCCGAACTACGGCCAACATGGTTGGGATGCGGACGACGAAGAAATTCGAAGCCCACCCGCCACCCACTTCGTAGCCACTGTCGACGATTTAACCGACATGCTCGACTTTGACTCCGAAGACATCGACGACATGGACGAAGATGAAGGAGACGATCAAGAACCATTACCTATAGGGAACTGGAAAGCCACCTCGTCATATGACATATACAGGGTGGACACCCCCAAAGCGAGGGACGGCAAGGAGAAAACGGAGGATGATCCCTCCAAGAAGCAACCCAAGCGCCGACGTCAGCGGCGCCGCTCAAAGTCCCGCCAAATCAAAAACGGCGATTCCAGCACCGGAGATAACAACACGCCGGACAGTGCCGAAGACAACCCCCTCCAGCAGGATTCAGTGCAGGAGGATGAAAGAGCCAGCCCTCATGAGAGAGCGGCCGACAAAGAGGATGAGGACGAAAATTACATGCCTCCCTCCGAAGACGAGGCAAGCCTCGACGACGACGAATTCGTCGTGCCAGAGGATCCCGTCGAACAAGAGCGTTTCAAATGCAGGCTCGTAGCCACGACAAGCAGCCTCAAGAAGAAACAGCAGAAGCTTAGAGCTGACCAAGACTTGCTAGCTGACAGATGGACCGAGGTCCTGGCGGCCGAAGAACATAAACTGGAATGCCCATCCAAGAGCTACCCAAAGCGCAGGCTGCTACCCCAACTTGAGGAGGAAGCAACTAAACCTACATCACCAGCGTACGATGCGCCCGACCGGCCACCCCGTGGCCGCGATAGAGAGGCCTTCAGGCCATCAACCCAAGCCGCACCCCGACACCGCTCAAAACATACTAGAGTACGGGGAGACGCAACAGACCTGCGAGACATCTTGGAGAATAAGGCAAGGCAAAAAAGATCGATCTACGGATCGCATGGGTGCCCCGCTTCACGTGACGCTAGCCGTCACGACGGACATAATAAGTATGGCCCGGCCAAATACAACAGACCAAGCTCGTCCAAGTTGCGTTGTGATATAGCCCAGTACAGGGGCGCCGCACACCCACTATGCTTCACAGACGAAGTAATGGATCATCAAATCCCCGAGGGCTTCAAACCCGTAAACATCGAATCATACGATGGCACAACAGATCCTGCGGTGTGGATCGAGGATTATCTCCTTCATATCCACATGGCCCGTGGTGATAATCTACACGCCATCAAATACCTCCCGCTCAAGCTTAAAGGACCAGCTCGACATTGGGTTAACAACCTGCCAGCAGAGTCAATTAGTTGTTGGGAGGACCTGGAATCCGCATTCCTTGACAACTTCCAGGGCACGTATGTGCGACCACCAGACGCCGATGACCTAAGCCACATAATCCAGCAGCCGGAGGAATCGGCCAGACAATTCTGGACACGGTTCCTAACCAAGAAAAACCAAATAGTTGATTGTCCGGACGCCGAGGCCCTTGCAGCCTTCAGGCACAACATCCGAGATGAATGGCTTGCCCGGCACCTAGGACAGGAAAAGCCGAAATTTATGGCAGCCCTCACGATACTCATGACCCGCTTTTGTGCGGGAGAAGACAACTGGCTAGCTCGTAGCAATAACCTAACCAAGAGCCCCGGCAATTCGGATACCAAGGATAACAACGGCAGGTCACGTCGCAACAATCATAAGCACCACAAAACGGTGACAATACTGAAGATACGACAGTCAATGCTGTATTCAGAGGCTCTAAACCGGGTCAGCGGAAGAAGCCATTCAAAAGAAACCCTCAGGGCCCATCCAGCTTAGACCGGATACTCGATCGCTCGTGCCAGATACACGGCACCCCCGAACAGCCAGCCAATGACACCAACAGGGATTGTTGGGTGTTCAAGCAGGCAGGCAAGTTAAGTGCCGAGACCAGAGACAAGGGGCTATATAGCGATGACGAGGAGGGGCCCCGACCGCCGAACAACAAAGGACATAAGGGATTTCCCCCGCAAGTTCGGACGGTGAACATGATATACGCAACCCACATCCCCAAAAGGGAGCGGAAGCGTGCTCTCAAGGACATCTATGCGTTGGAGCAAGTCGCCCCAAAGTTCAACCCATGGTCCTCCTGCCCGATCACCTTCGATCGAAGGGACCATCCCACCAGCATCCGTCACGGCGGATTCGCCGCACTGGTCCTAGACCCAATTATCGACGGATTTCACCTTACCAGAGTCCTCATGGACGGCGGCAGTAGCATGGACCTGCTTTACCAGGACACAGAGCGAAAAATGGGCATCGATCCCTCAAGGATTAAACCCACAAAGACAACCTTCAAAGGTGTCATACCAGGTGTAGAGGCCAGCTGTACAGGCTCGCTTTCACTCGACGTGGTCTTCAGATCCCCGGATAACTTCCGGAGCAAGGAGTTAATCTTCAACATAGTCCCATTCCGCAACGGCTATCACGCCCTGCTTGGACGAACCGCATTCGCAAAATTCAATGCGGTGCTGCACTACGCATATCTCAAGCTCAAGATGCCCGGACCTCGCGGAGTCATCACGGTAAACGGAAACACCGAACGCTCCCTCCGAACGGAGGAGCACACAGCGGCCCTGGCGGCGGAAGTACAGAGTAGCCTCTCAAGGCAGTTCTCCAATCGAGGCGTCAAACGTCCGGACAACGTCAAGCGAGCACGAAGCAACCTACAACAAATCCGGCTGGCACGTTCCAAGCAAGCATAGCAGTGCGGCCCCAACCCCAGCCCCCGCCAAATGGCGATACTGGTACCACGCATACATAACTATGCCCTAGAGATACCATGGGCATAAGGGGAGGGGCACAACAACGGCACGCCCAGAATGCGGTTCAACCGCACTAAGGGGCTCCCTATTTCGCCTTTTTCCTTTTTTCACACTTTCAGGACCCAACTATTCGAGGCCTGCCCGGCAATACACTCGCCGAACCCACGATGCAACAGCCAGGGAGAGAGCAAGCCACGTCAAGCGTCCAGGTGGTCTCTATAACGAGTTTAATGCCTGTTTTACTTCCAATCCCGCAGCTTGCCCCTGGAGGGGAACATGTCAAATACTCCCACCTCTTGCTTACCGCACTTCTTGTATCATTCTGCTTTCGCAGCAGTCCCTTTTTTAATAAACAATATATAGCTCTTACCTATTATTGTACTTATCTTTTTTTATACAAATATGTTCATTCATGACATTGTGCGACCGTACACTTTGGTGCGGATAATACACCAGGGGCTTACAACACCCCATAACATGGTGTGAGAAGACCGAACACTCCACGAGTGCGGCACCCCGAACTTATAGTACTATATGCATCGGCTCCGAATCATGTCTTTGGTCAATAGTTGGGTTTGCCCGGCTCCCATGTTTTGGTACCTTACGTTCCGCATTGTTGGCTAAGGTAGCGATGGGAGAACTACTGCGATTGTGCCCTAGTTGAGCTGGGTTAACACCTCAGTAGAGAAAGCTAAAACTGACTATCATGATAGTGCGAGAGACCGGTCGCTGTTCGCGAGGTTTTACGAGTCCTTATAGACTTATGCCGCTTAGAGCGAGGAACCGGACTTATCCGCTTGGATAGCGCCCCGAACTCGGTCTTCCGAATACTAGGGGCTTCGCTGAAATTTAAAATTATAGAATTCTATGGCTAAGTGAGAGTGATAAAGCATTATAAGTCCGACGGCCTGGTTTGTTGTGCTGAACGCCTCCCTAGATGGACCCAAGAATGGGAACAAGAGCGTTCAGGGTTATCCCGAACACCCCAGCACTCGTGGCATGGGGGCCGAAGCCGACGACTTGCATCTCTCAGATTTGATAAACGGCCGCACAGAAGGTAATATTTTAAATTAACAAGTGTTGCTTAACGCATATGAACAAAGCTTCAGCGTACAGGATAACAAATGCGAGTCTACTCAAATATTGCATCTTTGGAGCACTCATCCGCTGTACGGCGGGCACCCTTCAGAACGCCATTATAATACATCTCGGGCGTATGATACTCCTTGCCTGGCGGTGGCGCGTCCGTCAACAGCTTCTCCACGTCTAGCTTGCCCCAGTGCACCTTAGCACGGGCAAGGGCCCGACGGGCACCTTCAATACGAACAGAGCGCTTGACGACCTCAATCCACGGACACGCATCCACCAGCCGCCGCACCAGACCGAAGTAGCTCCCAGGCATGACTTCTCTAGGCCACAGCCGAGCTATGAGGCCCTTCATGGCCTGTTCGGCCACCTTGTGGAGCTCGACCAGCTGCTTCAGCTGGTCGCTTAGGGGCGCCGGATGTTCGGCCTCAGCATACTGAGACCAGCACACTTTTTCCGTCGAGCTCCCCTCTTCGGCTCGGTAGTATGCAGCGGCATCAGACACACTACGGGGCAGATCGGCGAACGCTCCTGGAGAGCTCCGGATTCGGGTAAGTAGCAGATAATTAACTTTTATATTTTTGCTTTGCATAAAGAATGCCTTACCCGCCACTATCTTCTTCATCGCCTCGATCTCCTGAAGGGCCTTCTGGGCTTCGGCCTTAGTGGTCTTAGCACTCTCAAGAGCCAAGGCAAGCTCGGACTCTCGAGTCTTCGAGTCACGCTCCAAACTCTCATGTTTTTCCACGAGAGCCTGGAGCTCTTGCCGCACCTCCGCCACCCGCGCCTCCTGTTTCTCTCGCTCGGTGCGCTCCAAGGCCGCACTCTTTTTGGCCTTGGAGACCGCATCTTTCAGGGTCGCCACCTCGGTCGTGGCTCCTGCAACATTAACGTTGGCCCTGTTATTATTTTGCAACCAAGTATTTCTATATACATTTACAGCAGGTACTATGTACCCTCTTTATCCTCGAGCCGCTTCTTGGCACGGCCAAGCTCGCTCTCGGACCGCTCGAGGCTTTCCTTCAATGCATTGACCTCCGCAGTCAGTGCGGTAGAGGTCAGCAGCGCAACCTACATTCCCATATTGACATATTTCTATTAGACTCCTGGGTATATCTTTTTAGATCCTCAGCTCGGCTTTTCTTTCCGAACACCGAACTGAGCATCAGGGGCTACTGTCTATACGCTAATATTTTTTATATGTTTTTGAACACATACCTCAAAGCCCGTTAACAGGCTTGTACAGGCTTCTGTCAGCCCGCTCTTGGCGGACTGAACCTTCTGAATCACCGCACTCATAACAGTGCGGTGTTCCTCGTTGATGGAGGTGCCGTTAAGCGCTTCCAGCAAATTGTCCGGTGCCTCCGGATGGACGGAAGTCTCCGACGACGTAGGCTTGCCCTTCTTATGAAGGCGCCGCCTGTCGGACTCCGGAACTGCTGATGGTTCCGGAGCAGTGTCCGGCTCGAGGCCAGACTTAGATCCCTCCGGAGCTTTACCCCGTTTGGGCCTGGAGTCCGGAAGGTCGCCTTGTGGTGCCTCCAGGACCACCTCCTCCCGGTTTTGTCCCCTACGGGACTCCACCTCAGCATCATCAGTAGGGAGAGGGGAGTAAGCCGTCGGAAGTGAAGCGCTATTCATGTCCGACGAATTCAGAGAGCCGCTCGATGAATTGCCAAGCTGAGCTCTAGGCGGGCTGCATAATTAAATTCGGCATTAGAAGCTATCGAATAATAAAGGAGTGCAATAAGTCATTCGGGTAGCTGGACACTTACAATTTGGCCAGGGGCTTGACCCTGGATGGCCATTCCCCCCGCCGTCCTCGGTGTTGGGGGCGTAGTCCGGCAGAAGGGTCTTCCCCTTCTTGGACCCTCCGGCTTCCCCAGTTGGGGCGGCCTTTCTTTTCTTTCCTCCCCCTGTTGGAGGGGGAGAGGCTTCTTCTTCTTCTTCCTCCTCCTTGTGTTCGGAGGAGGAGGGTGCGTTGGGGTTGTCGGAGAAATCCGACGCCACCGGGCGCCGGAAACTCTTTCGGGTCCCCGTGGCCTTCTCCTTGGCCTTCTTCTCCGGCACCACGTGAGGTGCCGGAACTAGTAGCTCCGCTAAGTGTGCGTCTGCTGGGCCTTCGGGCAAAGGGGCCGGACAGTCAAACTGTTCGGATGTCCTCTTCCAGTCCTGTCAAAGGAACGGGAGTTTAGATCCCACATAAAGTCACACTATGAAAATCAGGTATCCCGTGAGGGACTAAATGTAAGCTTACTTCGGAGGCTTGACGTTTGGCACAGAATCCGCGATCCTCGGTGACGAGAGGGGGGACCTCAGAACTCCTGAAAAGAACCTTCCAGGCATCCTCGTGCTTCGTTTTGAAGAGCCGGGATAGAGTCTGGTGCTGGGCCGGGTCGAACTCCCACAAATTGAAGTCCCGTCGTTGACACGGGAGGATCCGGCGGAAGAGCATGACCTGGACCACGTTGACAAGCTTGACCTTCTTGGTCACCAGGTCTCAGACGCAGGTTTGGAGTCCGGTTACCTCTTCCGGATTGCCCCACGACAGGCCCGTCTCTTTCCAAGATGTGAGCCGGGTGGGGATGCCGGATCGAAATTCGGGGGCCGCTACCCACTTGGGATCACGCGGCTCGGTGATATAAAACCACCCCGATTGCCATCCTTTGATGGTTTCCACAAAGGCACCCTCGAGCCAAGTGACGTTGGCCATCTTGCCCATCATAGCACCTCCGCATTCCGCTTGTCGGCCTTTCACAACCTTCGGCTTGACGCTGAAGATCTTCAGCCATAGGCCAAAGTGGGGCTGGATGCGGAAGAAGGCCTCGCACACGATGATAAACGCCGAGATGTTGAGGATGAAGTTCGGGGCCAGATCGTGGAAGTCCAGGCCATAGTAGAACATGAGCCCCCGGACGAACGGGTGAAGAGGAAAACCCAGTCCGCGGAGGAAATGGGGAAGAAAAACAACCCTCTCATGGGGCCTGGGGGTGGGGATGAGTTGCCCCACATCTAGAAGCCAGTGCGCGATGTCGTCAGACAAGTATCCGGCCTTCCTCAGTTTTTTGATTTGCCCCTCCGTGACGGAGGAGGCCATCCATCTACCTCCCGCTTCGGACATGGTTGGAGAAGATTGAGGTGGGAAGTGCAGGCTTGGGCGCTGGAGCTCGAGCGCGCAGGGACGGATAAGCAGAAGAGGAAGAAGGCGTGAATGGAAAGGGCAGATTCTTATACCCTTATATGGGCGGCCAAAACTACGAGCCCCCCACCGGCCCAATAAAACTCGCTTATCTCCCAAGCGCCGCGGTTAATGGCGCGGTTGGGTTACCCACACCCGTATTGATGAGGATCCTGGAATAAGGGGACACGATCTCTGCATTGACAAGACGTGCCAAGGAAACCGCCTCGCCAAACGCGCTGAGGTGGAACAGTAAAATGAATAAAAGCCTGGCCGTGGCATGATGTCACGCGGCGGAATACGTCTGCAGATCCGATTGATGCAAATATTATTCTCTCTACGGTGGAATGTGGGACTTATTTTGCAGAGCCGGACACTACCCTTGTGTTCAACATGTTCTATGGAATATTCGGAGGAGGAACCCGCCTTGCAATGCCGAAGACAACTTGCGCGCCGGACTCGTCGTCATTGAAGCCTGGTTCAGGGGCTACTGAGGGAGTCCTCGATTAGGGGGTGTCCGGATGGCCGGACTAAGACCTTTGGCCGGACTCCCGCACTATGAAGATACAAGATTGTAGACTCCGTCCCGTGTCCGGATGGGACTTTCGTTGGTGTGGAAGGCCAGCTTGGCGATACGATATGAAGATCTCCTCCCATTGTAACCGACTCTGTGTAACCCTAGCCCTCTCCGATGTCTATATAAATCGGAGAGTTTTAGTCCGTAGGACGAACAACAATCATACCATAGGCTAGCTTCTAGGGTTTAGCCACTCCGATCTCGTGGTAGATCTACTCTTGTACTACCCATATCATCAATATTAATCAAGCAGGAGTAGGGTTTTACCTCCATCGAGAGGGCCCGAACCTGGGTAAAAACATCGTGTCCCTTGTCTCCTGTTACCATCCGCCTAGACGCACAGTTCGGGACCCCTACCCGAGATCCGCCGGTTTTAACACCGACACTCGCCTTGATCTCTCTGCATCCTCACGAGCCTGCCTAGCGAGGCCGCTCCTGAGGAAGCTTCCTGTCGTCCACCCCACGAGGCTTGGCCCCTCGTGAGGGTCTTGAGCTTGAGTCGATGAAGATGGGCCGCACTGGGCCACCACTTGAGCCACGCCGCAGGCCGCAGGCAGGCAAGTCTGGGGACCACCGTCCCCAGAACGTCGACATTAGCCCCCGGGTCCAAGGGGCGCGCGGACTTGGCTTAGCAGAGAAGCGAATGTGCAAGTGTGAAGCAACGCGGGCCCCAATAGCCTGCGGCCTTGGGCGCGGCATGGCAGTTGATTGGGCGTGGGCATCTCTGCTTCCCCATGCTGCCTCGGCAACCGTTCGACATGTCAACTCCTTGCATGCAAAATGAGTCATGATTACCTGCGATCGTGGAGGCCGACGGTTGGCCTCCTACGGCTATAAGTACGGCACGACGCGAGCCCTTCTAGTCCATCTCTCCTTGCTCCGCCTCTTCTTCTTTGCTCCTCCTCCATTCCGACGACAATGGTGCCGATTCGCTGGTTCTCCGCCAAAGAAAAGGGGAAGGCCCCCCGAGAGGGACCCGTCCCACTTCCACTGAAGAAGCGGCCAGTCCCCTGTTGCCACGACGAGGGTGCTCGACTGGAGACGTCGAGGCCTTGGTACGAGCGGCCACCGCCGGGGTTTCCGCTGCCCTTGTACGCCCGAGACGAGGGTTCTGGAGAAGGAGACGCTGAGCAGCGCTGCCAGCGTTGTCGGCGACGCCGACGAGTCAAAGAGGTGCACGTCGTTGCCCCCGGGGTCCATGCTGAGGGCTATTCTCGCGAGCTTGTGCTTCACGCCGCCATTCCCCCATGCTCCTAGATTCGCCTTCCTCCCTCCTTCGCCTTCGAGATACCGCCGGGGGGGCCTCGGGAGCTCTGGCTGGAGCACACCGACTATAGCACCCCCTCGACCGAAGCGGAGGTTGAGGTTATCGCTCCGGGCAAGGTCTTCATGACCCGAGGCTGGGGCGAGATCGCTAAGGTCTGCTGAGCGGGGGGCGCCTTCGTGATTCATCTGGAATACGATGGCGCCTCCTTGATGTTCTTCAAGGTCTTCAATGCAGAAGGATGCTGTCTGGAGTGCTGCCTCTGGGACAACGACCGAAGCTTTGGGGTGGCGACGGCCAAGCCTGCCGCCCGCCTCCCCAACAGCTCCTATGGAAGCAGTGGAGGAGCCAGAGGGTCCAGCGACTCTCTCGAGCTTCTCGCAACTCTGGAGACGAGCGACGACAGCTACGAGCCCCCGAGCTCGCTCCATGCTCGGAGCAGGGCAACCGCATCGGGTCGCCGGCGCAGCTGATCTGGATGGGGTCGGCGCTGACGCTCAGCGGCCCACTATTGATGATGGCGCCTTCAGCTGAGGCACCTGTAGTTAGGGCTCCTTAGGATTTTCACCTTTTGTTCCTTGCGAGGAATCAAGGAAGTACCCCGTGGGGGCATGTAAAGCGTCTGTAATCTCTTTCGTTAATATGATCCTTATCGTGAAGCAGTGCGAGATGCTGGTCCTATCTCGGCTTGGTTCCTCCTTTCTAAGCTCACGAGGGCTTGGTGCTCTGCGCTGACAGGTCCCGATCCCCAGGCAGGCTTCAGCCGTTGCTGGTATGCCAGGTCGTGATGCCGTGGTCAAGGCCAGGAGGTGAGCGGCCCGAGGTCTAGTAAGAGCCCACAAGGCGAGATGCTTAGGAGGTCCCCCTTAGCGCTCAAGCAGCCGATGCTCGGCGAGAAAGGAGTGCAACGTCGCTGTCACAGGGCCGCATTAGGTGCAGAGTTGGTGTTGCGTTAGCTAGCAGTTCCAGAGAGTGACTTATCTCAGGTGCCTGAAGCCATTCCTTGGCGCGGCACGGGGCCCGCGCGCCGGCAGCTGAGGCATTGCCTGACGAGGTCCTCGCGAGCTTCCTCCTCTCCCCCGCACTCTCCTGGTGCTCTACGTCCTCGGGTCACGACCCTCGAGCAAGCTCAGCCGTTGCTGGTATGCCAGGTCGCGATGCCGTGGACAAGGCCAGGAGGTGAGGGCTAGAGAGCCAGTGAGAGCCCGTGAGTCGCGATGCTCAGGCGCCCCCCCTTTAACGCACAAGCGGTTCGTGCGGGTGAGAGAGAGGGAGCGGCCGCGAAAGCCTCGCCCCACACTATCCCTTAGAGAGACCATGTAGACTCATCACAAAGAAACCAAGGTTTGCCATTACGATTGTCGGCCAGCCACTGGTTGCTCTGAGGGGGCGATGAGGGCACTAAGGGCCTGATGAGGTGGCGCCTTGCGGGGCTGCCGCGGCCAGAGCTCAGCCACTCAGATTTGTTGATGTTGCAAGGATGGACCCATGCACAAGCGTTGTGCCAGGGTGAGCAGCTCCAAAGGTTGGTGCCAGTCGAGCGGGCGATTACGTTAGGCAGGTTGAGCATGAAGGGGCAAACCAATTTAGATAGATGCGAGAAAGATACACACCACTGGGTCAGGCCCAAGTGGCTTGGGGATAATGCAGCCTGAGGGGCGCCCCCAGCAAGGTAAACTAGAGATATGCGCAAAAGAGATACATGCCGTAGGGACGGACCCACGCGACCTGGGAATGATGCAGCCCTGGGGGCGCTCCCACTTGAAATGGAACTTGAAAGATGTCACCTGACACTGTGAAGACGACCGAACGTTGGAGTGGAGGACGATGCACGGTGAGGAAGCCGACCCTCACGAGCCCCCAGGGCCCTGAGCCTCGGGAGGCTCCGAGGGCCCAGGCGGCTCCTCGAGGACCATCTCCATCTCCGCTAGGACCGCACAGTGCCTGACCTCTTGAGCTTCCAAAATGCTTCGCACCAGGCGCTGATGAGCAGGGGCCGCATTCGGTAGGCCGAGAGGCATGCGAACGTAGCTGTGAGGTGGACCCTTGCAACGTCCCATGCGCGGAGGCCAGAGGCGCTCCTGAGACGCGGCTCGGTTGAGCCCTGGTACGTCGATGCAGATGCGCAGCCCACCATCCTCGCCTGGATGGGGAGCTACGGCGGGTAAGCGGCGGCAGCCGCGCATGACTCTTGACTCATGTAGCTCCTGAGTGATTTTAGTGACGAACTCCTGTGGGTTGGACCTTCCTTGCTTCGTACCTTCCTGAGGGAAACATGCCGTGAAGAACGCCTCCAAGTGGTGCCCGAGCGCCTCCCTCGTGATCTTGGCAAAGTCAGTGGCCCTCCAGGAGAGAGCCCCCGAGCCTTGCTCGAGGAGGGCGCCGGGCGCGCCTTCCTATGTGACGGAGGGAGGCGCCCCTTGAACGGGCACGGATCCTGACGCTGTGCCACCGGAGGTGCCAGCCTTCTGAGGGCCTATGCCAGGTGCTCTCTTCTTCTTCTTGGGAACTTCTTCGGGAAGGCTCCCGCTCCTGCGATCTGGGTCTTCAAATGACGCGGCCTGGAAGGCACGCTCGAGAGAACACACTGCGTCCTTCTCCTCACAAGGGACTGTGATGACCCCACCACTTCCTGGCATCTTGAGGACATTATAGCCGTGGTGAGTCACCGCCATAAACTTGGCCAGGGCCGTATACCCGAGGATGGCGTTGTACGGCAGGCGAATGTGGGCGACGTCGAAGTCGATGAGCTCAGTACGGTAGTTCTTGCGCTGTCCGAAGGTGACAGGGAGGTGGACCTGCCCTATCGGGGTGGTAGAACCATCGGTGACTCCCGAGAAAGGCTTGGTTGGCTGAAGCTGATCATATGGCACTTGGAGATTGTTGAATGTCTCGGCAGACAGAATGTTGAGCCCTGCGCCACCATCGATGACGGTCCTGGTGACCTGCACATTGCTAATGACCGAGGAACAAAGCATTGGGAGGACTCCAGCTGTTACTGGTCACTTGAGCTGATCCGCTGAGCTGAACGTGATGGCACACGTGGACCATCTGAGAGGGCGTGAGGCCTCAGGCTTTGGGAGGACTGCATTCACCTCACAAGCAAACTGTTTGAAGATGCGCTGAGAGGCTGGGGCTTGAGCTCTGCCCAAGATGCAAGCGATAGCACGCGGCTCCTGGAAGCCCCCAGCCCCCTCGTCCTGATGCTGGTCTTCATTCCTCCTTGGTGGCGGTGGCAGAGGAGGGAGGCCTGCTTTGCCTTGCGGGCGATCCTCGCGAGGCTGATCCCTCCAAGCTCCCTCGCGAGGCTGGTCCTGCCAGCGGTCCTTGTGAGGTCAGTCACGCCACCCTTGGCAAGGGCCACGGTCCTCCCATCGTCCTCCACTTCTTCCTCCTCCTCGGCCATAGCCCCGATCGCTGTGTTCGGGGCATCGGCCGACACGTCCTTCTCGCACGGCCCTGAGCTCTTGGCATTCGTTGGTGTTCTGATTGTGGAGGTCGTGGTACACGCAGTACCGGCTGCCCTTGGATGACTCCGGCTGATCTCTGCCACGCTTGGTGTCTGGCTCAGCTGCGAGCACAACTGCTCCTTTGTGCTTCACATCCTTGGCCTTGGACTTCTTGTCCTCAGGATCAGCGGCTGGAAGCTCGAGGAGGGAGAGGCGCCCCTCCTCAGCATTGACGCACTTGGTCGCCAAGTTGAACAGCTCCAGAGATGTGCACAGATCCTCATGGATCGCTAGTTCCTCCTTCATCTTGGTGTCATGGACGCCATCAGAGAAGGCTGAGATGATGGCCTCCTCGGTCACCCTGGGGATCTTGAGGCGAGCGTTGTTGAAGCGCTGGATGTACTTTTGCAGGGTCTCTCCTGGTTGTTGCTTGATGCGGCGCAAGTCACTCATGGCCGGGGGCCGGTCGCGAGTGCCTTGGAAGTTGGCGATGAAGCGGGTGTGCATCTCGTCCCAATAGGAGATCATGCTGGGAGGCAGGTTCAGGAGCCAGGTGCGGGCACCATCCTTGAGCGCCATGGGAAACTAGTTCGCCATGACTTTTTTCGTCTCCGTTGGCCGCTTCGATGCCCATCTCATAGAGCTGAAGGAACTCCGCAGGGTCAGCGGTGCCGTCATAGCACGAAGGTAGATCCGTCTTGAACTTGCCCGGCCAGGCCACGTTGCGCAGATCAGCGGTGAAGGCGCGGCAGCCTGCGGTGGCCACCAGGGGCCTTTGCTGATGAAGGGCTTGATCTTGGAGGTCTCCGCGCGCTGCCGCCAGGTGCAGCGCGGGATCTTGGCACACTGGAGCAGGAATGCGATCATGGCGTGCTGTTGCAGGGAGCATGCGAGCGCCTTCTTGAGGGTGAGGAACTTCTTGGCAGCTCCTTTCTTGCTGCGTGGGCGCTGAGCGCAGTGAGTCTCGCCCATGGGCCGCGCGCCTTGGAGCCAGGACGCCTTCTTGGGAAGGAGGCGGCTGAGGTGCCTCCGGAGCTGTGTTGCCCGCGCAGGACGGAGGGGGATGCAACAAAAGGGATGGCGCAGGGGAGCCCCCTGCGGCGCTGACGAGCTCGGTGATGCGAGCGAGCCACTCTTCGTAGAGGTCGTCGACGGGGTGGTAGTGCAAGAGCTCACGCGCCAGGAGCAACGCGGCGTGCGCGTCCGCAGGAGCGCGATGGGCGTGCGACGACGAGCCTGTTGGAGTCAGCGATGGGGCGGCGGTGCGGCCTTCTCGCCGCATTGAGGGATGCAGCGACGACGCCTGCTGCTCGTTCCCCGCCGGGCCGGTGACGGCATGGGCGGCAGGCGATGGGGAACGACGGGGAGGCCCACCGACGGGAGCCGTCTGGGTGACATGGCAGCGAGAGCAGCCCGACGCTCGGCATGGGCTCGGCGAGCGTCAGACATGGGTGCGACGGACGATGGAACATAAGACGACGGAAGACAAGATTCCGGCACACCCCTACCTGGCGCGCCAAATGTCGGATTTCGGGTTCCGGCAGACCCTTGAGGTTCGAACTCTGGGGTGCGCGCGAAGATCTCTCCTCTACCAACCTACGTCCCAACGCCTCGCTAAGAATCTAGGCTAGCAAGATGAACAACACAAGGGACACGGGGTTTATACTGGGTCAGGCCACCATTGTGGTGTAATACCCTACTCCAGTGTGTGGTGTGGTGGATTGCCTCAGGGGCTGATGATGAAGAATACGAAAGAGGAACAGCCTCACGAGGGATGTTCTTTTGCTGCTGTGGGTGGTTCTGGGTGAGATCCAGATGACATGCCTCCTACTGTGGTGGCTAGTCCTATCTATAGAGGCCTTGGTCCTCCTCCCAAATATTGAGCGGGAAGGGCGCCAACAACGGCCATTTTGAAGGGAACATCTTGTACAGCTTATCCTGACTAAAGGTTATCTTTGACTGCCAAAGGCCCTACGATGACGCCGTCTTGGGCTCCATGGTGACCTCCAGCCTGCTGCTCTGTTGGTCTTGGTCTTGTTGCATCAAAACGGTAGCCTTTTCCGGATGCCTTGGTCTATGCTTGCTCCCTTTGCACCAAAGAGGAAACAAGGACACTGCGCATGCCTGCGCCCGCCTGGTCTCGATCGTCATGGCTTGTGTCATCTGCACCTCACGAGGTACCCTCGCCTTGATCTCTCCGCCTCCTCGCGAGCCTGCCTGGCGAGGCCACTCCTGAGGAAGCTACCTGTCATCCGCCCCATGAGGCTTGGCCCCTCGCGAGGGTCTTGAGCTTGAGTCGATGAAGATGGGCCGCACTAGGCCACCACTTGAGCCACGCCGCAGGCCGCACGCAGGCAAGTCTGGGGACCCCCGTTCCTAGAACGCTGACAGATTCTCGTGAGAGCCTCCCTTCCAGTTAATTATGGGCTCCTCCATTGGGCCTTCATCAGTGGGCTGCAGTTATCAACAAGTGGAAAATGTGTTCCGTACAAAAAATGGTATGCGCTACGTACGGTACGGGGCACTAAAGGATCAAACCATGCAACGACTTCCAAAACATTGTGTTTGTCATTCTAACAACACTTAATTCAACCAACAGATGAAATATACTACTGATTGTATATTGAAAACAGTAGCAGCAGCAACCAGGGCTGGGGGTGCAACAGAAGCAGTAAGCAGGCCAGAAGAGTGAAGACGCAACTCTCTCTTCCAAACCAAACATCAACCATCATTACAAGAGGGCTACCAAAAAAGAACAAGTGTATGCATCAAACTAAATAAAGATCCTACTACACCAAGTGTACGCATCTTACTATCTGGCTCAGTTAGACGTTACTATTTATTAAGAAGTGGAGATTGGCTGACGGCTTGAACCAGATGGGTGCGTAACGGGGGAAACTCTAGCCAGCAGGTCGAAGTCTGATACTTGCGACCCTCTCTCCTACTTTGGGCTGTAGAGTGTGGCGGCACATATCAGGGTATGGTGCATGTAGAGACGCATTGTACACCGTGTACACACAGTTTTGCCTGATGAACGAAACCGTGCTGCCATCATGATCCTTGCCGTCGGTTATCTCCTGGTTAATCAGATAATTCAGTCCAGCAAATAGAGAGCGTGTACCAAGGCTACTTACCAGCCTCTAGTCAAAATTTCTAAAGGCCCACAGAAGCTGGGATCCTGCTCAAAGACCTTGTAGTGACTGTGATTGTATTTTGCGAAACAACACGTCTGGTTCGTGCGAACGATCATCAATCGTTTGCCGTTGTCTGATTGAGCCAGGAACCACCTGCAACTGCCATGCCACTTTTCTTTGAAAGGTTCTAGGATTAGGAAGGGTATGGACACCAGGCGGCCTACAACATCATATCAAGTTGGAGTCAAATAAAAAAGGGCTCTTGATGTAGTCAATCTTAAGAACAACATGTTATGAGCATGAATATTTTTTCAGTAAATGTTGAGAGTAATATAAGTAAGCCATCGTGATATCATAGGAAAGTAACTTACTGCTGTAACAACCGTTTGTAGCAATGACTGGAGTAGGCCAGCAATACATCCAGCCATAGAAGGAGTCGACAATGTAAATGAAGCCCTTGTGTTCAATGGCATCAGAGAACCATGGAGGATGTATGATCCTGCGATGGACATGCAGATTTATCCACTTACGCAGTGACCTATCAGATAGGCGAGACCGCGGTTGAAGAACACAATTAGCCTGAAGTCTTTATAATTTGCAGATCTTGTGTGCACTTGGCAGATTACAACCTTGAGCAAATCAAACTTGGTATCATGTTGCCTACTGTAAGATTCCGAGTATTCTGGTCCGCGATGCCAAAGAAATGCAGTGTTAATCGAACGAAGGGGGATCAATCACCGGGTATAGACCTCCACGAGCATCTAGCTGCCGTGACCATGGACGAGCACCAGCCAAGACATGTTCATTCCGACCCCATACATACTGTTAATGTAGTTGAGGGTGACAGGGATCAGATCGCAGTCAAGGGGGTTAATGCTTGCCACTCTACGATTGTTATGCTGCGTGACATGCCGTTTCTGAAGATCAGGCGGCATTAGCAAGCAAGGAGCTGGCTTAAAAAGCTACGACCTGAGGGCTTCGAGTAAACGGTACAGCCCCAGCGAGCACGTGGCGAGCGGCATGGTACTGAGATTGTCCACACGCGAAACAATGAGCTTGATTACCTCTGTGGGGAGCGAATTTCAGCCACTCTTTTGGCGAACGCTGCTCGGTTCTGTCATTGTTTGTGCTTGGGTTTCGGACAGGGGGGAGGCGCCTCAGCGGGGATGGAAGATTGGACGAGGGGGGAGGTGCCTTAGCAGGGATGGAATAGCGGACAAAGATGGAGAAGCGAATATGTGCTGTGGGAAGTGGACAGTTGATGATGACTACAACACGCCGCTTGACTTAAGAGACATATACTAGCAGCGCCGGGTCATATCAAAGTCAGACAACTTGCTTGAGTGATCACAGTACTGGTACTCCCTACAGTACCTACTACTATGCCCGTGACATGGCAGTTGCAAATGCCTGTGACACAGTTACAGTACATGTGTAAGGGTGGCAGTTTTTTCAAATACTATGGCTTAAAAACAGGCCACCGTCGGATGGAAATCTGACGGTAACGTGGGATTTGCCAGGATTGAGCTTGTGCCGAACAATCGCCAAATATCATTACTAAAAAAAGGTTAAAACACCCAAGGCTATAACTTGCACCGGCTGACCAATAACAATGATACTAACATAGTTGTAAAATGGTCAAAGACCGTGCCTACGTGGTGTTTGGAATTATATGCAAAAAATAGCAAGATGCCCGTGCATTGCCCGACACACCATCATCACCAACTCGGTTTTTTCTCTACTCCTACTCCTATAAAAGAATCAGTTGGTGATGATGGAGGCGAGGAGGCGTGTTCAGCTGGGCGTGCAGTGGACGGCGCAGTACTATTCGATTTGTTATAGAAAACAAGGAAGAGTAGTAGAGATAGAGATAAAAGTAGAGATAGAGACTTAGGGAGGAGCACCATCTACTGCTTCCTGTGCTACTCCTGGCTCCATTTGACGGCCACAACGTCCCCTACAGCCACTCCCTCATGCGCTCCATTCGGCGGGCGTTGTTGAAATTTGGGCAGCGCACTCGCGCGACTGCTGGCAGCCACGACTTCACCGACGACAACTTCTTCCCCGACCACGGCAACCTCTTCCTCAACAACATGGGCGACAACCTCAATGCCAATGGTGCTGCTCCCATTGCACCATATGTGTTTCTGTCCTTCTTGTTGGAAATCATGGTAGAATTCATGTTTCTACTCTGTATCCTACTAGATTCTATCTGTTCATCTACTATGCTAGTCCACATGATTAGTTTAATCTCTGTTATAGCTGTCATGATTTATTTTTTGCTTATTCGGATTTAATATCATAGTAACTTGCTCATATATTCAACTAGCGCAATGTCCCCTATAGCCACTCCCGTTTCATGGATGGCCTGCTCGATGCCTCCAAGGAGCCCTTCGTCTTCTGCTATGAGTGCCCGATGCCGTTTTGGGGATCGCCGGCGGACATCGTGCATCACCTCACGGATGCGTGGAGCAGTCACTATTGGCCCTTGTTGGAGAACACCAAGTACGAGACGTGCTACCCGTTCATCATGCCGGGGTTGCTGGAGGATCACCGCCGCCTGCTAGTCTCGGAGGAGGAGGACAACGTATTCCTCTTGATCGTGGGCACCATGAGGCCCGTGCAGGCCGCCGCCTTGTCTCTGTAGTGTGCGTCAGGGGCGACGTCGCTGACGCTGACACTGACACGAGGCCGATGTATGGGTGTGTGCTCACTGTTACTACCCCTCCGAGGTACGTGGGCGGCGACACCGGCTCCATCATGCTGACTAGGACTGTGCAGAGCTGGGACCTTCCCACCGATGTGGACATGGAAGACGCATGGTATGATTTGCCCCCCAACACGGTGCACGGGGACTCCAAGGAGGTTCACATGGACATACACATTATCAAGTTAAATGTTGATCATTAGTCTTCGCTCAGTGTAATCCGTTGTCTAAGCATGTGGAGACTTCCATGCATGATCTTGCTCTATTGGAGTATCGCATATGAATAAATGTGTATCCATTTATAATTTAGTCTAGAATCTTCCTTGTATGAATTTTTACTACAGTACTGGTGAAAGACTTACTATGAACCATTTCTTACATCTCCTCTGCCCCTTCCAAGTCATCCTGATTTAATCCCTCTGTCTAGGTGTATAAGGGCATGGTTAATACTTAATAGTATAGACAACTCTTGACTAGAAGAAAGTGCCATGTCATCTGTAGCCAACATGTATAACAATTGATACTCAAAAACTAATTCTTAAAGATCATTTCTTGCAAAGCACAATAAGTGTTATTTCTTTACAAGTTTTAGATGCAGGTTGAACAGTTGAACGCTTTTGTTTGCAAAAGATACCTTTTTATCTATTTCACCGGATGTTTGTGAGCTCTAGAGATGAAATAATATCCGAAGAAACCTATTGATACCCGTTACACATGAGATGACCCCCGCATCCTATGTCAAAATAAACAACTCCCCGATCAATGCATTTCACTCTTCCGTGCAACACACAGGCACCTTACTACTATAGATTAGTACGACCAAAAATTGAACTAACATTATATATAGTACGATAAATGCTGACGCATGTCACCTGAAATTATATCATTGAAAACTATGTTCAAATACGAATCCAACGATATAGTTTTTGTTGACATGCACTAACATTTTGTGAGTTAAATCTTCAGTCAAATTCAATGGGGGACTAATAAACCACGACCGATGTAGTACAAGTGTAGAGGGCGGTGCTGCACGAGAGTCTCACCCATGGAAATAAATTCGATGGAATTTCTTGAAATTTTGCTCATTTCGAGGGTCCTTGAAACATTTACGTTTCGTTTAAATTATTTCAGTATTTTAAAATTAAACGTATAAGAGAGAGCTGAAATCTAAATTAATTGTATTCATATGCTTAGAAGAGTTGTAGGCTGGTGTTATTACACACTTTAGGGCCTCGGTTCGAATCCCAGGGGCGCACAATTTTTTTTATTACTTTAATATTCCTGCTATACAAAAATTTGACAAAAAAATTATGTCACTGGGATTTGAACCTGGATCTACAAAGATTAAAGTAGTGATTGCACCATTCGGATAGGCGGGTTCTAGTTAAAAGTTTGTCCTAAAAAAGTTACTTATTCAATACTTTGTGTTCGAATTTATTCAAATTTAATTAAAAATTTCATTAATTTTCTCAAAATGGTTTTCGAAATTGACGAAATTTCGGTGCTTTCGAGGGTGAGCGAAAAAAAATTGGTTTCGAAAGTGAAAACTATGGTCTCATCCCGCTTGTGGCGCGACAGTAAAGCCGTCATATCACAAACCCAACCATTGCCAGTAATAAGTGGTCTGGTAAAATAAACGGACAAGCTACCATCACATCCCTCCGTCTTTTTTGCATTTCATCTCTCTGCATTTAATTTCTCCGGTTCATCTCGCACACTCGACCCCTAGCTACTACTCCTAGGGCCAATTCTTTTGGCAGCTTAAAAAATAAGTCGTCTCTTCCCCATCTTTTCCCATAAGACTAGGCACGGTGGAGAGTAACATTAAGGCACCTCACTCATTTATTTGGGCTTCTAAACTACTACTAGTACCTCCGTCCTGGTTTATTCATCACTAGTGTAATTTGTGGTAAATTTTGACCAAGGATTTAACTGATAAAATGTTAGTGCATGTGACATGCACAAACATTTCATTAGTTAAATTTATGATCAAAATTTGACACAGATTACAATGGGGACCAATAAACCAGGACGAAGCTAGTACTAATGGGATTACTACTAATCTAGAAGCCTAAACGAACTGGCCCCTGGTACTCCTGCTAGTAGTACTAGTACTCAAGTTGGAATTCCAATTGCACGACAGAACTTGTTAGGCAAAAAAATCGATACAGGGTGTAGGAAGCGGTTTGGAAATTTGCATGCCTTTCCGACGAGTGAGATACTCCGTAGAGAGTACGACAAAGAAATAACCACAGAGAAGGAAGCTAAAAGTAAACAATCAAATGAGCATTTTTGCATTTGTTTTGCATTGAATCGTTTCACAAGCTTGACTAGTGTTGTTTTTCTATTTTTACAAAAACCACATCGTAATGTTAAAATGTGCATTTGGACGTACATAAGTAATAGTAGTACTCCCTCCGTCTAGGTGTATAAAGCCTTCCCTCCATCTTGGTCACGGTGCACAACCAAAGATGACTTATTCACCTGGACGGAGGGAGTAGCACAGTCTGCAAGCATATATAGAGAAAGACATGCACTGCGATACACCTACTTACAAAATGCGTACGGATACACAAGGTTTCCAAACTTTCCCTCTTACATACTTAATTAAGGATGCTAATAATTCCCGAATGTTCGGGATTTATCATTTGCGTCCCAAAACTAATAAGATCACCTTATGTAAGTAAATTATACTCCTAATAAAAGCCACGGCGCTCGCAGGAGCGCTTGCGGCGCGCTACGAGTGCCCTAGTGCACGGACATTTCCCAGCGCGCTGACACAACACCTCTTCCTCAGCCTCGCAACTCACGAAGTGCTGATTGGCGGCTTGCCGGCGGGAAAGCGCGATCTCACCGGTGTGGTTATCCGGCGCCAACAGGTACTCCTCCTTGCTGGAAGCGTGCACCCGGTCCACGTACCTCCAAGCATAGATGAGGCGCTTGGGCCCGACTGCACTCAGGGCTTTGGCACAGGCATCCTCCGCCACCCTCACGGCCCTTGCACGAGACTTCTGCCAAAGAGCCAATTGCCTGACTCTCTCAGACGCGACATAGACCTACGAGGAAGCTTGCCCGTTGGCGCGCTTCTCTTCCTCGGCCTTCTTCTCCGCCTTTGTTTTGGCGTGCTCTGCCGGCAGCAAAGCCTCCCACATGGCAAAGTCCATTTCTTTCCAAAGCTCGTCAGGGATGGGGAGCTCGGCGGGCGGCGCGGCGTTCTCCTCATAGCGGGGAGCCGACACGTCCTCCGACACGTGTGCTGGCGAGATTGGGAACGCTGACGCGTCCACCTCGATGTGTCACGACGAGGAGTGGAACACCGACGCGTCCTCCTCGACTAGTGGTGGAGAGGAACGAAACGGCGACGCGTGACCGTTCGGGCGGTGCAGCGAGGGGCACCTAGGGCTTGGGAGGGGCGATGCCATGTTGGCCGATGTGAGAGGGAGGGGGAGGAGATAGCGATGAGCGTGAGCGTTCTTCCGAATGCCGTGGGAGGCGCAGTATTTATAGCGAGGAATGGCACACCTACGTAAGATATGGACTAAGCTGCACTGAGTTAACTACAGGTCCAGTTGCTTCACTGACATGTGGGCCAGACCCCTGTTGGGCCCATATGTCAGTGACCCAATGCACCTGCAGTTAAGTAACTGAAGCAGCGTCCCAAAAGATATGTTGTGTGAGTAACGTAACAGCTACGTGAGCATATTTGTTGGAATAAATTACGGGGGAGGAAAGGGGTGGAAATATTGCTGGTCACAACAGATTGGACGAGCACGGGGTGGAGTGGTGGGACCACCGGAGGGAGAAGGAGAGTTTGGCAGGCATATTGTTTCCACACATGGAGAGGAAAAGATTCTGAGATGAACGGGCTTCCTGCAGGTATGGGGAACGGAGCATAATAAGTCATCTTGCATGCCGGTCTTGGTATAGTCTCAAGTCATTAAAAACATAATAAGAGTAGGTGAAATTTTTGAATCGAGCCCTTTAAACTAGAAGGGAGGTAGTAATACTCTAATAGCTAACCTTGTTGTGATGACAACATAGGACATGGCATGCACCTGGACAGAGGAACTAGTCTGCATTGTGCATTTAAGTTTTCTCTGAAGTCAATGTACCTCTTATTTGACCAAACTTATAGAAAAATGTATCAACATTCACAATGTCAAATCAATATTTTTATACTCGTTATGAAATGTAGTTCTTATACTCATTATAATCAGTATTGTAGATATTGATATTTTTAGTATAAATTTGGTCAAACACTTTGCAAACGGTTGACGGAAGTAAAAAGGACCAGAGGGAGTATTATGCATGCGGAGTAGGCAAAAAAAATTGTTCATTTATAGCCGGTCGAAGTCTCAAAGGGCGCGACCGCACGAGGGAGGCGAAGGTCATAGGAGGCGCGACGGTTGACGGAATTAAGCGAAGTTACATCCACGCGCCGTCATGGCGTGCAACCAGGCAGAAGCTATACCGTCAGGCCTACGATATGGGTCTAGTAGACATGACATCTAGTGGGTCCCACATAGTTCTCGAGAACTCTTTTGGGGCTTGCAGCCGTTTATCCACCTGGCAAGCCAGCAACCCCATGTCGTTCGCACGCCCTACTCATCCCCGTCATCTACTAGTACAATACCTTACAACAGTTCGCTCCCAGTCGTCCCGTCCTTTCACATTACACCAGTTCAACTTCTCCTAACCCTCCTCCAAAATCCATGGCCTCCCAAATCTCCATGGTCGCTGCTGAGTACCAGGTTAGAGCCATCACCGGCGATGAGTTCATCGTCATATACACATGTGGATCCGCAATGGTGAAAGCCTGCCTTGCTCGCTTCCTACGCATGTTCAACAGTTCAACGGATGAATGGGTCGCTAGGCTAGATGGCGAGTACACCGCAGTCCTAGAAAGAGAGAAGATTCTAAAGGAGGCAGAAAAGAAGAAATCCGCCGTGATTCAGGTTTGCGTGCATAATGTGTGCTTGGTCTACCACATATGCCATGCCGACATTGAGTGTCAGGATTTTAAGAACTTCCTCTAGGACGAAAGAGTGAAATTTGTCATTGTAGACTTTAGGAACGACAGGGATGTCCTCGGTCGGATAGGCCTCGTTGTAGGCCATCCCTTCGATCTCCAGAAGGCAAGCCTGGTGTCCTCCTCTCAGCCTTTAATGCTGACCCTGGCAGCAGCCATGATTGATCCTTCGTACGCTAAACTGAAGAAACCTCACCATGAGTTTGATCATGCATGGGAGTCGAAGACATTAGATGAAGATCGCATCCTATACGCAACAATGGATGCCTACCTTTGTTTAAATATCTATAAGGGTTGGATGAAGAAGCAGAGCCCAGTGTCCGGTTCAAGCAAAGCAGCGTCGGCGAAGAGGAAGAGGAAGAGGGACAAGGACGAAGTCGAGAACATGGACTCGGACTCCGAGTAGGTGGCAGTGCCGTCGCTCATGCTGGTTCTACTTCAGTGTCAAGCGGACTAGTTGCTTAGTTTATTTTCAATGTATTATTGTGGTGAGGCCCCAACAAAACTATGTTTATGTTCTTTCTCGTTATTTGAACTCTTTAGTACATAAAGTAGTACTAGTATTATGTCATACTACTGTTCTTCTTGCAGTTGGTACTACTGCTCGTATCTTCATGTTCCTACTGTACTTAATACATTCGTACTAGTAGTATAATTTGGGTCAGTCGATTTCTAAAAGAAGTTTGATGGAGCGAAGGAAGAAGACGGCAGATAAGCTACCCCAGTATCTATATTAGGGTGGCAGGGTGCCCATGATCTATCTTATGAGTGTTGGGTGTGGAATGTAGTTCGCCGGAAAAAAATGGATCATGCCCGGGGTTAAACGGATGGCGGCGTTGGGGGGAGCATGGCGGTGGAAGGCGGTTCACGGGAGGGCGGGGCGGCGTCAGCAGGCGATTAGGCATGTGGCGGGCTGAGAAGATGAACCGTGCATCAATTTCCGAGGTTGAAGAAGCCCTTCTAGCCATCCATGTTGCATCAAACGGCTCACAAGAGTCGACTGACCCAAATTGCTCATTCAGATTGCAAGATCCACGTGGCATTCAAGGTCTCTAAGGTAGATTCCGCATCCGCACCCGGTTTACGGGCTCGACGCGCACGCGACCGGCTTCCACCGCGATAGCCACCATGCGCGCCTCCTCTGTGCAAGCGGAGACAACAATGACACGCTAGTTCCTCCTCATCGGCCTGCTGGAGCACGCGCTCGTCCTACTCTTCATACGCTGCATGCATAGACGCGGCTCCACCAGCTGCTCGCGTGCTTGGCAGCGCGTCAGCATCGCAAGGAGGGACTGCAGACGACGTGAGCGGGTGAGCCTTAGGCTGCATATCACAGGGATGGCGGCAACACAGCAGTGATGGGTGAGAAATTGTTGGCCGGAGTAGAAGGGCGCCGGCTTGCACGATGGCGGCGGCGGCATATTGATGAGTGCTTGTATGGGAGCTTAGTTTAGTTTTACATATAGGGTTGGTCAAACTTAAAAGAAAATTGTACTAGTACACGAAAACAGTAGACTTAGGTAGCACTTTTATTAGTTACCACAGCCACGATACAAAATCCTATGCAAGCACGCGAACTGAGGCCACGCGGTCGATCGAATGGTGGGTCACTGTGTCGCGCTCGAAGGACATCCATCGAACCTTTTTGTGTGTGTGAAAACAATCCCCGGATATTACTCAACTTTTTTTTCCTGGAAAAGTTCTTGATGCTACAATATTTCCATATATTTGAATTTAGCTCCTGTTCGTGTTTATTTGGATTCGGATGTTTTAGGTGCGCCCTGGGTTTTTTAATACTGATTTTGTGTGTGTGACTGAGGGAGAACGTGTGTATGTGTTCATATGTGTGTTGTGGCGGAAGGACAATGTGGAGACGGTGTGTGTGTGATAGAGACATAGAGAGGTGTGAATGTGCAAATGATCATGCATGAGTGAGATATAGACAGATGCCGATACGTTGTGCGTACATGAGAGAACGGTCTTCTATTTTACTTGTGTGTGTGTGTGTGTGTGTGAGAGAGAGAGAGAGAGAGAGAGAGATAGAGGAGCATCCGTAACACAGCAACCATCTCTCTCAATTCGTCCGTCCCTCGCATGATTGCATGTAACACATGCATCAACACGCACATTTTGACACCCTCACCGGCCCCGCCCACCTCAAGGCCCGCACATCGCTCTCTATCTCGCACGCACAATCTCTTCATGAATATTCTGTTTAGCATGTAGCTTTCCGTCACATACACACACATTTCTCTCCTTAGGTTTGTTTTCTCTCAATATCTCACACACACACACACACACAACACACACACACACACACACCCTCCCCTGAGCACATAATTCATCCCCATCCAAGGTTATATTGCAACCACTCTCGCTTGTGCTTCTCTGCACCCCAGCATGCACAACACCTCAATCTTCAAAGAGGGCATCGAGGAGATCGAAGACGGCGACCACACTACGCTAGAGAATGTGGGGCCATTTGGAAGCAGGATGATGTGACAACGGCTGACTGACTCCTCCCCCACCCTCTCTCTTGCACAAAATTACCAATCCCTCTCTCCCCTGCAAAAATTATCAATCCCTCAACCCACGAGATCCACCCCCTCTCATCCATGTCTTTACATCTCTCTCATCAAACCTGTTGTCTCTTCTCCTTCCACGTGTACAGAATCAGGATGCACACGCATCTCACGTATATTACATGTCTCCATATTTCTCATAGACCTAACTTCTCCTTCTCTCTTTCTCTCTCTCTCTCTCTCTCTCTCTCTCTCTCTCTGTCTCGTTAGGTTTGTCTCCTACTCTCTCGTCCACATACATACAATCTTTCCCGCCCTATCTGCTCCATCTTCGCAAGCTCTCTCTGCACGTTTCATTCACACATTGGGATATGTACAAAATGTTGCTTTTATAATGGCTGATGTAGAGTTATGGTTGGTTTTGTTGCATCCTACAAAGTAATAACTATGAAATGCATTTAGATTCTCATTTGACTAGGATTATGTGAGTTTGAGCATGTTGTGAAGTACTATAGACCTCGTATACATCTTCGAATTCGACAATGATTGTAACTATTGAATTGTATAGACCATTACATTCGAAGTCAGTAGCCTAATATATTTATTTCACAATTTCAACAAATGATTAATTCACTAAAAACTAAGAAAATAAATGTGTACTCCCTCCATTTTATTTAAGTCCGCGTATTAGCATTGGTCAAAGTCAAGTTTTGTGAACTCTCAGAAAGTTTATAACAAAAAATATTAACATATACAATAACAAATAAATATCATTAGATTCATTATTGAATGTACTTTCACATCATACATATTTGTTATGTTAAATGTTTATATTTTTCTATAAACTTGGTCAAACTTT
This sequence comes from Triticum dicoccoides, assembly GCF_002162155.2. Lineage (NCBI taxonomy): Eukaryota > Viridiplantae > Streptophyta > Magnoliopsida > Poales > Poaceae > Triticum > Triticum dicoccoides. Next base: position 724,478,511 of record NC_041385.1, read on the forward strand.
AGTAAGTTTGACTTCGGTCAAACCTAATATGCAGAGTTTACTAGTAGTACTCGCTAGTTGCTTAGCCGAATCACCCAACACGCCACACAGAGAGTTCAGTGTCACAAAATTTTGAGGTTGGCGGGAAAATCTCCCGCGACCCTGATTTGAGCAATAGGAAGTTACCATCATATCCTTCAGAACAGGCCTACGGATGACGCTTGATAGGGGGCTGTTTTCGTAACTTCAGGTTCACCTTACCCGGCCAACCCCACCCCGACACGTAGAGTAGTACACCTGAATACTCCCCATTTTCTATCCTCACCGCAAAATAGACTTCTCCACAACACCGCGGCTTTCGTGCTCCTCACCTTCTACATCAGCGCACTCATCCACCGCAGTGCATTTGCCTCATCGACGACCTCGGATGCCACACTAGAGCCGGTCCACCGTCGTCGTCGTACACGGAGCCTCTTGCCCGGCACCGTCTTCCACGGTCTCAGATCTGCTTCCCGGAAGCCAACGCCAAGCGTATAAGCACCATCGTCGTGGACAATGAACAGACTCCCATTGCTGACCATGACTCATAGAGGCCACCGTGACCATCGTTCTCCTCCTCGATTGGTAATGTGTGTATTGAATCACTTAGCAGTACATGTGCAGTTCCAATTTTGTTCATACCTACCCATCAAATTTCCTGGGTGCTATTGTTCCCGTAAAAGTAATTGGTTATAGCCTCCATTGTCCAGTAGAATATCAGCTTGTAATTGTGTGTCGCTCCTTTATTGCGCTGTGCTTGGGTAGGTTTTTCATCTGCAACCATAAGTGTGGCAAATGATGGAAAGTTTTTTAGTACTAGCAAGATGCCCATGTGTTGCATGCATCAAGATGCATTTATATGAGTAGTTTATCTTGTGGGAGAAAAGGATGAATGAGGGAAGGCCTTATTTGCAAATCTGGAGAGGGGTGTGGGTATCTTTTTGCAAAATTTTCATTGTTTCCTTCCTATCTGTCAGATAGAAATTGGACGGCCTATATTGCAAGATGGCAGGCACACCATCATCACCAACTCTATTTTTTCTAAGAGTAGAGAAAAAAAGTAAAGAGTAGAGAAGTAGAGATAAATATTAAATATAAAATAAATATAACAATAGAGAAGAGAGTAGAGATAGCAGAGACATCGGGAAAGGATCGCGCGCGTGCGCGAAAAAGCGGCTGGGCGTGCACTAGTTTTGGCGTGCGGCATCCGGTGCACTTTATAATATCCAACACCCTCCCACCGCTCTGTGCCTTGCCAGCGCCCTCTTCCCTCTCTGTGCCTCGCCACCGCTCTTTCTCGCCTCGCCGCCGCCGTGCCACAATGTTGCCGCATCACCGAGAAACTTGGGGATACTGCGGCGTCCGCGCGCACCCCTCTGGCGGCTTCTCCGTCGAGATCCGGTTCCGCGGGATGCGCCTCGGCCTCGGCAATTTCGACACCGCCAACAAGGCTGCCCGCGCGTACAACGTGGCGGCGTGGCGTCTCCGATGGCCTCATAGAACATTGAACTTCCCCAACGTGCCTACGCGGGAGCGGGCGCAGGAGCTCGCGCCTCTGCCGCGGCTTATCACCGACGAGGATTTTCACGACAACCGGAGGCGGGAGCACCCTCTTGGCATCGCCGAGATGGACGAGGAAGCCATGGCACTGTGGCGCTAATGCTTCCCACGGGACATCATCAACGAGTGTGAGTTCTATGCGCAAAGGAGGGTGGAGAGGGATAAGAGGAGGGCGGAGCGAGCCGCCTATCGGTAGGACAAGCGTAGGCAACAAACGGACGCTCAATTCAACATGAGGCTAGGAGCAGCGTCGCCCTGGGAATCCGACGATGATCGGTATCTTCACGCCTACAGTCAGGCATCAGAGGAGGATATCACCGAGGAGGAGTCGGACGATGAGGAGTTGTTGAATTATTTATTTTTTTATCTATCTATGCTGAGAACTATCCTCTACTCTCTAATCTCTACTCTCTATCTCTACTTCTCGATCTCAGGACTATAAACGCTTTTTTAAAGCGCCGCGCGTTGCGATTCTGTTGGAGATGCTCTAACATGGCAGACGAGTACTTTAATGTTGCCCACAAGATGCGTTAGTATTACTAGTAGTATATTTTTCTCGCCATGTTGAGATTTTAAAACAGCGAGTGCGAACATGCAGAGGAGCAATGAAGACCAAACACAGGATATTGGTGACATCTTCAAGGAGCGTGGCAAGTTAAAGAGGAGCTGCACCGAACCTGTAAAACGAGCTTTGGTAAGTAACACCCTTTCAATTACTTTCGTTTAGCCTCGTGTTCTTCGATGTGTATATGTTGTAGTTTCTGTTTCTCTTAAGCCTCGTGTTCTTCGATGTGTAATAAGAAGAGTCTTAATCGTCCTAATGCTTTGGTTTTTAGCTTGATGTAGGAAGTGGGTGTTCTCACCTTGTAGTCCGTTTTTATATATTTTTTCCTTTTGAATTCACTTCTCCGAGTTCTGTTTATTTGGCTTCTACTAAATTTATCTGGGTTGCTTTGAGTATTGATCTAAAAAAGAAGTTACTTCATGTCAGGATGTAGTTCCTGCAAGGAGGGAAGTATGGTCAACCTTGAGATCATGTTTCCAAAATGAGGCTGAATTACACACAAGGTGCCAGTTCCCTAATGATGCTGGATTAGACACAAGGTGCAGATTCCCAGATGATGCTGGATTACACACAAGCCAGGTGGAGCCGTCAGCTGTTCGTGTCCTCATGGCTCTAGTAAAGGCTGAAAGAAAGCGTGCGGCAGCCGTTGAGAATGTAGCTGAGTTCCTGAAGAAGCGAAAAGAGCAATCAGAGCTCTCTTCACTCAAGCCAAAGAAGAGATGGAAGAAGCCAGAAATAAGCTAGCAGAGGCAGAGCAGGCTAGGCGTGTCCTACTATCTAAAACTATTGTCAATACAAAATTTCCATCATAATAGCTAGGTTCAAATGTTTATCCAGTCAGCATGCCTGTTGTGATGTCCGTGCATCTACTGATGTGGCACAAAATATTTATTTCCGGGTCGTGTAATAACATCAATTACTTTCCAAACAATAACAGATGAAGCATTGGACATGGTATAGTTCATGCGCAAGCCCGACATACCAAGTTCAACTTCCACATCAAACTCATGTTCACAGATATCTACACATTCATACATAATGTCCACAACCATGATTCACTTCAAAGCCAAAAAAATGTGAGGAGAGCTATAAATAAAGAAAAACCTCTAGTTCCTGCTACCAATGCGAGCATAACAAGTCAAGACCATGTGTAATTAATTATATTTTGGTTATTTTTTGTGTTCTAAAATGCTGACCGACTCACTAAAGGACGTGTTGCCGGCACATGCACGAATTCAATGAAGGCAGGCGGGGCAGTCTGAAGCCGGTTGCATGCGGCGAGGAGGCGTGTTCAGCCGGGCCTGCAGTGAGTGGGACCTGTCGGTGTCAAAACCGGCGGATCTCGGGTAGGGGGTCCTGATCTGTGCATCTTAGGCTGATGGTAACAGGAAGCAAGGGACACAATGTTTACCCAGGTTCGGGCCCTCTCGATGGAGGTAAAACCCTACTTCCTGCTTGATTAATATTGAAGATATGTGGAATACAAGAGTAGATCTACGACGAGATCGTAGAGACTAAACCCTAAGAGCTAGCCTATGATGGTATGATTGTAATTGTGATCGGCCTTCTAAGGACCATGCTCTCCGGTTTATATAGACATCGGAGAGCTAGGGTTTACATGGAGTCGGTTACAAGGAAGGAAATATAATATCCGGATCACCAAGCTTGTCTTCCACGCAAAGGAGAGTCCCATCCGGACACGAGACAAAGTCTTGAGTCTTGTATCTTGACGCTTCTATAGTCCGGACGATGTATATAGTCCGGCTGTTCGGATACCCCTTATCCAGGACTCCCTCAGTAGCTCCTGAACCAGGCTTCAATGATGATGAGTCCGGCGCGCAGTCTTGTCTTCGGCATTGCAAGCCGGGTTCCTCCTCCGAATACTCCAAGGTGATTATCGAACACGTAGGTTGTGTCCGGATCTGCAAGATGATCTTCACACACTCTTAGCATGAATCCGTTCTGCTGGCAATCTTCGTACGCCGTGCCCTTGCATCATGACCTGGTCCAACACGAACCAGGGTTTCCTTCTCCACCTCTAATTGCGTTGCGAGGCGGTTTTATGGGCACGTCCTGCCAAAGCAGAGATCGTGTCCCTCTTAATATGGGATCTTTCATCAATACAGGCATATGTGACCCCACGACGACTGTTGGTATAATTCCGTGTTTATTTTTAGATAAGTCTCAAGCGGTCATGCTGAGGACTCTTGGTATTCATCCCTTTTATAAAGGGGTCAAGGCCTACGCCTTGTTTCCACCTCTCTTGCTCCTTCTCGCACCTCGAGCTCCATCGCTCAAAGCCTAAGCTCCAACACCCCAGATCCTTCAGTATGTCCAGATCCGACGCAGCAGGCCGTTGGGTGGCCTCCTCGATCCAAGAGGAGGATATTGTGAAGCTGAGGGAGGTTGGATACCTGACTGTTGATATCCAGCACAGGCTTCCTGCTCCGAGGCAAATCATCCCCACGCTGGAGCCCGATGAGAGCGTCGTGTTTACTCCTCAGTTCCTCCGAGGCCTAGGCCTCACCCTCGACCCCTTTGTGAGGGGGCTTATGTTCCACTATGGCTTGGATTTCCACGATCTGGCTCCAGACGCCATCTTCCATATCTCGTCTTTCATTATCTTGTGCGAGGCTTTTCTCCACGTCAATCCACACTTCAACTTATGGCTAAAGACCTTCAATGTGAAGCTGAAGATGATCGAGGGGCGACATGCGGAGTGCGGAGGCGCCATAATAAGTAGGAACGCCGATGCCCCATGGCCAGAAGGTTCTTTTGCGAAAGTGTCCGACCTATGGCAACGTAGATGGTTCTATATCACCGCTCCCAGAGGCACAAAGTGGGTAGCTGCCCTCGAGTTCCGCTCAGGCCCTCCATCACAATTGGCGTCTTGGACCGATGTGGGACGGAGTTACGGGCCTGCTGGCGATGTACCAGAACTGCAGAATCGCATCCGGGAGCTTATTAGGAGGGACATAAATCTTGTCAGCATAATTCAAGTAATGCAAGTCCGGCGGATATTGCCGTGCAAATGTCGGCCTCTCCGTATGTGGAAGTTTAATACGGAAGGTTCGCGGACTATTAAGCACTTCTTCGGCCTGACGCTCGAAGGAATCTGTAAGTTATTCTTCGGACCACAAGCAAAGTGTTCGGGCAGCACCGAGGATGCGGGCCTAAGTTGCAATCGGCTAGATGCCCAAGTAAGTAACCTTAAAGCCGGACACTTCATTTATATTTATCACGATTATTATTCTAACACTTCCTTCGCGGCCAGGAATGGCTTGACAAGGTGAAGAGAATCAGGTGTCCGGCACCACTTCCTGAAGGCTCGCCTGGTCCCATCATTGCAAAGATGCTGGACCGGGCGCTTAGCAAAATCCCTTCAGAGAAGGACGAAGCAAAGGACAGTGAAGCCGAACTTCATTTGCTACGCATCCAGACCGGGAAAACCGCTAACCCTCCTATGGAGGATAGTCGGGAAGGGAAGGTCAAGGCCTCCCCCCCACGCGGGAAGAAGAGGGCCACCTTCGAAGATTTGGAGGCGGAGACGCCCAAGCAAGGGAAGAAAACATCACCAAGGGGTTCTACCGCGACGGGCGCCCTTACCACGTCGTGCCCACCAACGGGCCAGCCCTCCAACGAGCCGTAAGTCATTCATTAATTCGAAGGTGAGGTGTTACTCCGAGATCCATAACTAGGACTTCTTTTTTTGTAGTCCGGCGAGCAGCTTTTCTCAACAGAGTTCGTCTTCGGGGGACCTTCGTCCGGAGATGATGGAGAGCGAAACCCCACCCAACTCTCCACCTCATGAGAAGGGCGACACGGAGGTGTCGTCACGGAGGAGTCTGGATATACCGAAGCTGGAGGCTAGTACGTCAGACGCCCAGAGCCCGGAGCATTTGGCTCCCACGGGGGGCGATGAGAAGGGTCCGGCGCAGTTTAGTGTCCGGCCGGACGTGATGACGGGCCGTCTGGAGCGAGCCGCGCTCTCAGAGGAGAACCGCTCTTTAATGAGCACGGTGCTCATGAAGATTTCATCCGCTACCAGCGGCTTGCATGAGGCATTTACAAGCCTGCTCAAAGGCTTTGAGGTATGTAGTGAAAAAAATGCACAACTTTTTGGTTATGAAGCATGCGCTAGGTGTGCTCCCTATAGATAGTAGCCCCTAAGACTCTGGTTGCCCGCCATAGGCGGCAAGCGAGGGATCGTATACTGATGGCTGTGCCGTACATGTGCGTAGGTATACAAGGATCCGGCAGCCGACCAATCTGTCGCAGTTGCCGAGCTAAGGAGGCAAATCGGATTCATCGATGCCGATATCACGCTGGTGAATAAACGGCTTGAGGAGTCCCAGGGTATGTGCTTCGTTTTTATTATAATGTGTAATAAATGCCAAAGCGGCATAATGTTAATGTAATATGTGTGCACTGCAGATGGTGTTGCTGCCGTGGAGGCCCTGAGGGCGGAACTTGCTCAAGCCAAGGAACATGCTCGAGCTACCAATGCGGCTGCCCTAAAGGCGGCCGAAGAGTTGAGAGCCGAACAGGCTGCTCGTCGCTGAAGCGAGGAAAAGATAGCCGAAATGGCTGGAGAGTTAAAAAATGTCGCCGACCGGTACGCACTCCTTGAAAAGGAGAATAAGGCTAGTTTGGTCGAGCTAGACAAGGCACGTAATGCCGCCAAGGAGATGTGGACCAAGATCCGGAGTATGCAGGAGGAGCTCCAACAAGCTGACAAAATCATGGCTGGGGGCTCATACTTACTGCGGACGAAGTTCTTGGATCCGAAGTATGCTCCTCTGGCGGGTCGCATGAGTCCTGCAGACGCATATGCAGACTTGGCTAATAGTACAGCTGATGCTGTCAAGTTCTTCGAGGGTCAAGGCGATGAAGAAGTGGAGAAGCATTTCTGGTCGCAATTCAATGCTCCCACTCGCCCGCTGCTACTGAATGAGAAGGTGGCTGCTATGGCGGAGCTCCACCGGCTGTGGTTTGTGATAGACCATCTTTGGTCGAAGGGGCCTAAGCCGGACAGCTACTTTGGTTTGGTGCAACAATTCCTTGGAGCCGTGTCCCGGATTGACGCCCTGAGAAGGTCGGCGTGCATAGAGGGTGCGCGGATGGCTCTAGCCCGCGTTAAAGCGTACTGGACTGATATGGAGGCCACTGTAATAGCGAGCCAGGATCCGGCGGGAGTCCAACATCCGGCCGAGCACTACTTGGCGCAAGTCATAGAAGGTTCCCGCCTAATAGAGGCGCAGTGCTCAAAGAGTGTTTTATTCGAGTGATAAGTCGAATCATTGTAGAAAACAATGTTTAGTTTAATTATGAGGCTATGTTTATACTTGTGCCCGGAAGTATGATTGTCCTCACTTTGTGGCTATTCTTATATGTATAAGTTGTCTGAAAGATAGCAGTCGTTGGCTTCGGCCCCCTCGCGGACAATGCTGGGGTGTTGGCGAAAAAATATACATAATCACACTTGATCCAACGTCTTGGTCCGTTAAGGAGGTGATCGCACGCTGAACTAGGCAACCAGACTATATAGCTGTAACACTTTCGCTTAGCCATGGGAGTCTAATGGTGGGGATACTATGTAGCCCCTGGTACCTCCACGTGCATCTGAATACGGGCGCGTGTGTACATGGCCGGGAAACGACCCTTCGTTAAGGCGGAGGAATCTTTAGGGATTTCGGTGAGTCTTCGAGTGGTTGAACAGTCTCTTGCTGTATCATGACGGTCAGTTTTCGGCTTTTTCTACTGAGGTGCTCATCCGGAATAACCAGGGCACAATCGCAGTAGTTCTCCTTTGGCCTGCCTTAGCCGGAAGATAGCGGAACGTAAGGCGGCAAACCCAGGAGCCGGGCAAACCCAACATTTTGACCAAAGACATGATTCGGAGCTGATGCATATACGGCCAAACTCGTGACGCCGAACACTCCCGAGGGTATTCGGTCTTTTGTAAAAGAAGATAGGATGACAAGAGCCTATTTTAAGCCCTTTATTTCTAGGTACGTGCAATTTAGTCTGCCATGGCCAAATGCCAAAAACGGCAGTATCCTCTGTGGGTATAGAACCCATGGGATGGTTAAACAACAAGAGGAAGTAAAAAAAGGTTTACACAGGGGCTTAATCTAAAAAGAAACCTGTTGCACGGGGCCCTGCTGCATGTCTGCGCCTTTGTCTCTGTTGTGCCGTATCCTAGAAGGGTATCACGCGAACGTTGTCTGCAAAAAGAAAAACTTGTAGGAGGGTGCAACGTAAGTATGCGATCAGTAATAAGAGTGTAAGCTGTTGGCCTTCCAATAAGGTCGAGCCAAGCGTGGGGCTGTATTAAATATAGACAGCCCCTGGTTTCCCTTATGGGATTACATATACAGTGCCATGTTTGAATTTATCCAGGCTACCGGACTCGTCTAACCGTGTCTGTGGTCGTAATGACCAATCATGTTTTCTAAAATTGAAGGCCGCTTATAGTCGGGCCGCCAGGGCCGTCGCGTATTCCTCTGCGCGTGAAGGGCGCTTTATGATTCCGCTAATGGTGATGACGCCACGGGGACCGGGCATCTTGAGAGTAAGGTGGCCATAGTGCGGCAATGCGTTGAAGCGGGCGAAGGCCGTCCTTCCTAGCAATACATGATAGTTGCTTTGGAAGGGTGTGATAGTGACGAGTAGCTCTTTGCTTCTGGAGTTGCCTGGGGAACCGAATGTTACTTCCAGCATGACGGAGCCCCTGGCGCAGGCTGCAACGCCTGGTATCACCCCTTCAAAGGTGGTGTTCCTTTGTTTAATTCTGGATGGGTCTATCCCCATTCTGTGGACAGTGTCCTCGTATATTAAATTGAGGCCACTGCCGCCATCCATGAGGACACGGGTGAGACGGTATCCGTCGATTAGTGGGTCAAGCACCAAGGCCTGTGATCCTCCGTGCCGAATACTAGTTCGGCCGTCCATGTGATCAAAAGTGATCGGATGAGACATCCAGTAGTGAGACGTGGGTACGACGGGCTCTACATCATGCGCTTCTATGGGCGCGCGTTTATGCCCTCTCGTGGATGTGCGAGTCGCGTGGATCATGTTTACTGTTTTAACCTCTGGCGGGAGTTTTTTCTGTACCCCAGTGTTCGGCTAGTGAGGTTCATCCTCGTCTCCGCTTGGTGTGCCCCTCCCATTGTTTTCGGCGTTTAATTTACCGGCCTGCTTGAAGACCCAACACTCTCTATGGGTATGGTTTGCAGGCTTTTCCGGGGTGCCATGAATTTGGCATAGTCTGTCCAGGACTCTGTTCAGACCGGACGGTCCATCTTTAGTGCCTTTGAATGGCTTCTTATTCTGATCAGGTTGAGAGCCCCTAAATCCGGCGTTAACCGTCGTGCTATCCGGGCTCTCTTCCTTGTTTTGGCGTTTGTTTTTATTACACCATGGCTTCCCGTTGCCATCCCTTAGTTCGGATGTGTTGGGGTCGCTGGTGCCTTTATGGGCCAACCAGCTATCCTCACCCGCGCAAAAGCAGGTCATAAGGCTTGTTAAGGCTGCCATTGTCCTTGGCTTTTCTTGGCCGAGGTGTCAGGCAAGCCATTCGTCACGGATGTTGTGTTTGAAAGCCGCTAAGGCTTGGGCGTCCGGCAGTCGACAATTTGATTCTTCTTAGTGAGGAATCTATTCCAAAGCTTGCGGGCGGACTCTCCGGGCTGTTGGATTATGTGACTTAGATCGTCTGCATGCGGAGGCCGGACATAAGTCCCTTGAAAATTGGCCCTGAAAGTGTCTTCGAGTTCCTCCCAACTCCCAATTGAGTTTTTCGGGAGGCTTTTCAACCAGTGTCAAGCTGGTCCTTCAACTTGAGGGGAAGGTATTTGATAGCGTGGAGGTCATCCCCACGAGCCATGTGAATATGCAGGATAAAATCCTCGATCCAGACCCCTGGGTCTGTCGTGCCGTCGTATGCTTCTATGTTCACAGGTTTAAAGCCTTGTGGGAGTTCAAGGTCTAGTACTTCGTCGGTGAAGCACAGGGGGTGAGCAGCCCCTTTGTATTTGGACGCATTATGGCATGTAGTCGGCTGTTGTTGTGGCTGGGGTTGATTCTGAACTGGTATCTGGCTTTTATGAGCGTTTGGGTGACCATAGTCCTACGCTGTGGTGTGTCTTCTAGATCCATATATGGACCTGGCTGCATCGATCTTTTTATCCGGATGCTCGCGTGGATCATGTGCAGTGTCCGCAGCCGCTCTATTATGGTTGTGAGGCGGTACGTCTGGTTTCTTGGTCGAATTTTCTTTTGGTGGAACGGCCGCGTCGTCGAACTCTGGCTGTAGCTTGCGCTTCGGATAGCTTTTCGTATGGCGGTCATCTCCATATCTTTCTTCAGTGTCTAGCACCTTATTCCATCTGCGACTTAGCTTTTCTTGTGCGGCCTTGAGCCGTTGCTTCTGCTTTTCTAGACTTCTTGCGGTGGCCATAAGCTTTCTATGGAGGTTATCTCGTTCCACTTGTTCGTCTGGGATGACGAATGCATCGTCGTCCGGACTGTCTTCATGTTCTGGGGCGGCATCCTGAGCTCGTCCCTCCAGATCATTGTGATTGGGTATTTGCTGTGAACTTGATTTGGCGTGACCTGGCTCGTCCTGCTCCATCGTTGGGTCCATGTGGTCATTATAGCTTTCGGAGTTTGCGGGTATATCAACCCTTCTTGCGCTTTTGTCGCTATTTTTGCCATTGATGGACTTTGAGCGGCGTCTGCGCCGCCTTTTTGGCTTTTGCCCGGGTGTTTTATCATCCGGGCTGCCGTCCTTATTGGGCGTATCTACCACGTATAGATCGTGGGACAAGGTAGTAGTCCCGTGCTCCAGGGATTCTGGAGCCTCTCCTGCATCGTCGTCCATACCGTCGATGTCTTCGGAGTCAAGCACGTCGGTTAATTCTTTGATCATGGCAATGAAGTGGGTGGTGGGTGGGCGCCGAACTCCTTCGTCGCCTGCTTCCCCCTCGGGCCAGACATAGTTCGGCCCAGAGTCTCCTAACAAAGAGAGAGACTTCAAGGAGTCCAGCATGTCGCCAAAGGGCGAGTGCTGAAAGATGTCGGCAGCGGTAAACTCCATTACCGGAGCCCAACCTGGCTCGGCTGGCTCGAGAGTGAGCGGACAAGGACCAACAGCCGGATATGAGTCCGGGGGTCCAGGATTACAGGCCTCCACAGCAGTGGGACCCATGTTCGGCTCTACTGCCGATAAGTGTGCGGCCTGCGGAGCGGGGTCCAGCCCTCCATCCATAGGCAACGCAACCTGCCCTAGATTTAGATCCAAGGCTGCTTCGGGAATGATGTCCCGGGCACTGTCCGACAGCAGGTCTAGGCCGTGCTCGTCGTGGCTGTCCGGCGCTCCTGGCGCAGGCTCGAATCCGTCGAAGATCAAGTCTCCGCGGACATCCGCCGTGTAGTTCAAGTTTCCGAACCTGATCGGGTGGCCAGGGGCGAAGCTGTCGATCTGCTCCAACTGGCCAAGCGAATTGGCCTGCAGTGCGAAGCCGCCGAACACAAAGATCTGTCTGGGGAGAAAAGTCTCACCCTGGACCGTGTTGTTGACAATTGGAGATGCCATCAAGCCTCGAAGCGACGACACAGAGGAACTCTCAATGAAAGCACCAATGTCGGTGTCAAAACCGGCGGATCTCTGGTAGGGGGTCCCGATGTGTGCGTCTTAGGCTGATGGTAACAGGAAGCAAGGGACACAATGTTTACCCAGGTCGGGCCCTCTCGATGGAGGTAAAACCCTACTTCCTACTTGATTAATATTGAAGATATGTGGAATACAAGAGTAGATCTACCACGAGATCGTAGAGGCTAAACCCTAAGAGCTAGCCTATGTTGGTATGATTGTAATTGTGATCGGCCTTCTAAGGACCATGCTCTCCGGTTTATATAGACACCGGAGTGCTAGGGTTTACATGGAGTCGGTTACAAGGAAGGAAACATAATATCCGGATCGCCAAGCTTGTCTTCCACGCAAAGGAGAGTCCCATCCGTACACGAGCCGAAGTCTTGAGTCTTGTATCTTGACGCTTCTATAGTCCGGACAATGTATATAGTCCGGCTGTCCGGATACCCCCTTATCTTGGACTCCCTCAGGGCCCTCTCGGTCGGCGTGCTGGTTCAATGCCTGCGTTATGAGAGGTCGCGTTCGTGTCAGAGCAATCACTCCCTCCAGTCCTTTTTTGTTTGGGTATAACAAAATCTTGTTTTCCATTCACATTTTACAAGTAAAATTTGTGGACCAACTTTGACCCAAAATACGATGGGGACTAGTAAACCAGAACGGAGGTAGTAGTTTTTTTAATCAAAGAAAGGTTTCCCCCTTCCGATTTTCATTACTGAAAACCAACATCTAAATCTAAACCATAGTATTTGCCCTAGAACTACCAGGTTTAACATGTCGCAACATAAACCCATACAACCATACGCCAAGGAGGCACGTAGTACTATGAATTTCATTTTCGCTCCATACTAATCGTTCTAAAAACTACTTAGTACTTATAACGCGCCATTGAAAATCGGAACTCTTAAGCCCGCTAAAAAATGATATTTTAAAAGTGGCTACTCAATCTGTGGCAACTGGCGAGCCACCACCTCCAAGTCGTTCATCTGTGGTCCCAACCATCAACTCCTACGGGTCAAATTATCACGTGAGCTAACTATTCTGACAAAGGTGCGCTCCACCACGTACCCGGTACCCGCGAATGCAGCAATCGTGCACCTAGGGTTTTAGGGTTTATTTGTTAACGTTGCCTTTACATAACACTCATGTGTGCGAGACAGCGAGAGACCGACTGCGTGCGTGCGCCTCTTCTCTTTGTATATGTACTCCACCATTTGTCTGGTGTCCAATTTTTTTTAATAACTACTAGCAATGTGGCAATGCGTTGCCACATGGTCAAAGTAGATTAATACATATTCACTGATTTGATAGAAACAATTATAGTTTTGAAATATGTATATCACTAAAAATATGTTATGTTTCACTCAAAATATATTCCTTTGGCAGTTTTGATGAGATAAGGGAGGAATGTTGTTGGTTTCAAGATTCGAGAAGTGGTATATGTCTAATTTCTACTCTTACTAGCAAGATGCCCGTGCGTTGCACGGAACATGAAGATCTTGTGGGAGAAAAGGATGAACGAGGGAAGGCCTTATCTACAAATGTGGAGAGGAATGCGGGTAAATTGCCATAGTTTCCTTCCTATCCGTCAGATATAAATCGGACGGCCTATATTGCAGGATGGCAGGCCCACCATCATCACCAACTCTGTTTTTTTATCCCTACTCTTATAAAATACATAGTCGGTGATGATCGTGTGCCTGCCATCCTGCAATATAGGCCATCCGATCTATATCTAACGGATAGGAAGGAAACTATGGTAATTTTGCAAAAAGATACCCACACCCCTCTCCACATTTGCAAATAAGGCCTTCCCTAGTTCATCATTTTCTCCCACAATAGAAACTACTCATACAAATGCATCTTGATGTTCCATGCAATGCATGGGCATCTTGCTAGTTGTGGCAAAATGCCCATGTGTGTGAGAGAGAGAGGGAGAGAGGAGGAGGATGGATTCATGTGTGACAAAGACACAAAGAGCGTGTGTGCTAGAGATATCAGCTTAAAATGATGCAATAGTGTGTGTGTGCACGATCAAGAGGGTGTGTATCAAGAAGGGAAGAAAAATCTACATAGATACAAGGAGCGGGAGAGAGCCATGTATGCGATAGCGGAAGCACGAGTGTGCGAGTGTATAAACCTATCTAGAGGCTAGTCAATAAATGTTTGTGAGAGATATACGATTCGGGGGTGCGAAAGCAAGAGTTTTGTGTGTGTGAGATAGAGACAGTAGTCGGGAAGGGGTGTGGAAGCAGGAGTTGTGTGTGTGTGTGTGTGAGAGAGAGAGAGAGGGGGGTGGGGGAGTTTGTCTGATCGGTAAACAAATGAAGAATGTTAGTCTGGGATGGGGATGAAAATTAGACCACAACAAATGTTGTGTCTACAGGAGAGAGAGAGAGAGAGAGAGAGAGTAATTTAGTGGTATGAGTCATATCTAGAGACATATAGGGTGTGTGAGAGAATGCCATAGAGAGAAAAACAAAGTGAAAGACGAGTGGAGACTGTGTATGTGGGGGTGAAAAAGAAAGCTTAGGTACCTAGTGATACTAGAGAACGGTAGAGACGTGGGAGATAATGAAAACCATGTAATGTATAATGATAGGGAGAGTGTGACAGTTGTCAAGGGAGACGTCGAGAGACCATGTTTGCGAGGACAGGAGAAACATGAAGTGAGCGTGCGGGTGAACTAGAGAAAAGAGAGTGATAGCTACATGAAGGAGCATGCATGCGAGAGAGATGGGCGTGAAAGGAGTGAACATAAAAGGGATTCAAATATTTGAATTCGAGATGATGATACATGTAATCCATACTCGAACCAAAATTGATCTATCAAACATGCATACTCATATGAATTCACGCGCATCTATGTTATTTAATATGTAGATATTACTGATCCATACATTTTAGTAGAACATAATTTGGTTTAAATTTTTTGAATTCAACCTTATGATTTTGAGATCATTGTATTTGTAAATCATATTATACATATAAAGGAGCAGAATTCTTTGTTGTGCTTTTGAAAGTATATATAAAAAATGATGTACATAGAATTTTATTCCAATCGAAAATGGATCCTGCTCGAAAAAATAGAATACAAACGGGATTCAAATTGAGTTGGCATGGTAAACGTGCACTCTGCAAAATTAGAACGAAGCGGTGAAAGTCGCAGTAACCGCCCGAAACCAAAATCTGCAAGATGGAAATTACTACTACCTATCCCTGCCACGCAAAGCCTATTTGCCCGATTTCTATAGGTTCGATAGTGGTAGGTTTGTAATTTCACTCAAACGTGACATAACCGCCTCTCACCCGGATTCATACATGGTGGGCGCCAAAACACAGTGTGTCCTCGGCCGAAATCGATTCCCTCCCCGATTCATACACAGTGGGCGCCAAAAATAAACTCTCGTCGGCAAATATTTGGTGTATACGAGATTACCGTCCTATCCCCAACTGACTAATATTGTTGTGATGTAGGAAATTTGAAACGGGGGCTAAGTTTGTAAAGTTCCCCGCACTTGAGACAAGCGCGCCCTGAAGACATGGTTCCCCCTTCCTCTCTACCTCCATTTCCCTATTCATACTCCGTGGGCGCCAAAACACCCTTTCCACCCCAGCCTCCTCCGTCCGCCACCCCCATCCACCGCCGTCCTCCTCCACCATGCCGGAGCTGATACCCCGACGCTGACGTCCATTACAAGAGATCGGCCTCTCTCATCCACGGCTTCGGACCGGGATCCTTGCATCCCGTCCTCTTGCTTCATCCCCACCGTCGTCCACCTTGCCGGCGCCGCTCCTACGACCGTCTCGTCCACCGTGCCCCGCCGCCACCGTCTACCCTCCTAGATCTGCTTCCACGCCACCCACAGCCATCGCTACCGCAGCATCGTCAAATTCTCAGCAGATGCATACACGGCGCCGCACCAGAGGCGGTACTCTTTCATATCTGCTGAACTTATTTATCGCAGCAAGAAAATAGATTGCTACTACTTTACTCTGATTTCTTGTCCATCACTTACTTGCTAGTTGAAAGCAAACATTGGTTGAGAAGTTGCCTTTGTCCGGTTTGCACCTTCAGATCCTCCATGGCACGCTCAACACTATACTCCCAATGCTTATGGTTTTCCCCCTTTATATTCCACACTAGTTAAATCACAGTATACTAAATTTAAAAATTGGGTTAGTCGATTTTTTAGAGCTCGCCAGAGTTTGCCGGTGCCAATGAAGGGGCTCGGGTGGGGATGGTGGTTGTGGGGGGAGGTGGTGGGGCCTCGCCAAACAAAGAAAACTCGACGCGGGTGGGGGCGGGGGTGGAGGTGGGGGTGGCGGAGGAACACAGGCGGTGGGGGCTAGTGGTCCGGCCGGTGCCCCGTGCGGTGTTCTGTATGGGAAGAATCAAAGATGAGGAAGAAGAAGGTTTAGGAGACATAGGATCTTCATCCAACCGCCTGAAATGGTCGATTGACCCAAATGACAAAAGTCACGCGACTTGCATGCAGACATGCCTTTATATTTGCTCCTGAATCTATCAAGCTAAACAACGTGCCACTCATAATTCCAAACTTGTTGCTCAAGTACGAATCTGATATGATGCTGATGTTACTAAAACAGATAACATTTAATTGGTCAGCTAATGTTCCTACTTTACTTTCGAAAACCACGTGCACCACATATAGAGAGACAGCAGGGAGTTGCTTTCTTAATGCGCTCTGGTTCATCATGTGTGGGCACTGCGCAACGAACATTTTATTATCCAAAATCTGCTTGCTCTTCTTTAGCATGTTCCTCTTCCATTCTTCTTTAATAAGTACTCTATCCGTTCCTAAATACAAGTCTTTGTATAGATTCCACCATGGACTACATATGGATCAAAATGAGTGAATCTACACTCTAAAATGTATCTAGATACATCTGTATGTCATTCATAGTGGAAATCTCTACAAAGACTTATATTTTGGAACGGAGGGAGTATGATAGTAGTATAGTATGTTCCTTATAGTGAAGATGAGTAGGGACATTTGCAGTGTAGAGGTCTATACGGTCGATTGTGATGGACACTTTGAACTCTTCGGGCCTCTTTGATTCGTAGGATTTTGTAAACATAGGAATAGGATTTGTAGTGGCATGCCCACTCGAATCCTATAAGAATAGCAAGGAAATGCGGGGAGCTGTGTCGCTTTTGAGAGTTACACTGATATTAACAGTACCGCACATTCAGTCGAAGAGATCTGGTAGCCGAAGACTTTCTAGCTGTACCGGCAATACTAGCACATATATTCGAGCAAGTTCCGCTTTGCTGAATTTACTCTGATGCTTACGGTTTTCCCGTTATATCTACACTATGATATGTGTAGCTGCTTTGTGTCGCACTAGCAGCATCCCACTCTTGAAGCTAAACACTGCAATGACTTACAAAATTGGCACCAAGGCATTGAGTGCCATTTTGGATGCAATGAAACTTATATGCTCCCCACCTATCGATTCTTGTTCAGAATATGATCCTAATGACTATTCTAACCTCCAGGAGTCAAAGGCAGATGGCCTATCCTGTTCACCCATCAAGGTGGCTTTTCTAACTTGGCAAGGTTTTATTGATTGTGCGTATCTTGCATATGTTGTCTTGCATTTCTTCTACTTTGTTGCACCGCCATCTACTTAGTTTACTCATCATATATGTCGAGGTGCCATGCTCGTCCATTATCAATGCATATTCCATCTGTCATCATACCATGTTTTTCACTCAAATGTTGTTCTTGTGCATCAGACATCAAAAAGGAAGAGGGTGATTGCCGAACCTGAAGGAGCACCAGCAAAGTCCTTGAAAAACATGGTGGTGCCGGAGAAATCAGATAACACCCCACTTATATTGGTTGTACAACCAGTGATACACAACGTAGGACCGACTCCAGCAGACTGTACCCATACTTCACTGGCCACACCACTAGCCCCACCACACAGGACCTGCACTCCAACAAAAGGTATACCGATTTCAGTTGCCATAGCACCAGCTGTACCATAGAAAAATCCCACTCCAGCAAAAACTACAACAAGTCCACCGACCGAAGACCTATCCCAACTGTAGAGATGGCCAATTCCTTCAGATTGGAACCCCATTCCAGTTATTCCCAGTTTAAAAGACAATGCTTTCAATATTGTTAGGGACTACATGCATATATTCCCATCATGGGAAGATTATAGTGAAGACAAACACCATTTTCACATCTTCCTGTCCAACCTACGTGTAAGTGCTATTATTCATGGTTATTATGTTCATGTTTTCTGCTGATTGAACAAATCAATGATTTACATTACATTGTTGTAAGTATGCGAGGGTCAATCTGGATAGTCATGACGAGCAAAGCTTGCTTGTGCTTTTTGAGGAAGCATTGCAGTAGTATCGGTGTTACCTAAGTAAATCACACTTTGATGGCAAGTCTTTAAACGAATTTCCGGTGAAGTCTCCTGTGCTTAATTTAGAAGACATTGAATGGAAAAACCTTTTTATGCACTGGTCTTGTTCCCAGGATGAGGTACTGTCTATGAAATCACATGACAATTTGAACTTCTACTTTTCTGCATGTGCCTTACGGATCTTTTTTGCAGGAAATCTGCTCGAAGAAGAATTCCTGTTTGAAAAGAACGACAGGATATCGCAAATATGTTGCCCGCTGCTTTGCTCTTGTTAGTACCTGTTGTCCTGTATCACTGTACGTGCATACATACCTGGTTCATTATGTGACAGCAGTACGCATGATAGCTTGCTTATCAATTGTTCGCTCCAAATTATCTGATATGTATGAATGGTTACATTAGTGTAGAATAAATCCAATGCCAATGAATTTTTTTAGCTCTACATTGTTCTTATAAGTACTTGGTGTCCTTTATCAGTGTACTTATATTGACAGGTAGTTGTTCATGTACCATCACTCTGCAGCTTATTTTCCTTTGCCCTCCATTTTTTACACATAAGATCTATATTTACTCTTACCATAAGGTTGGATAACACCGACGGTACTGAAGAAGTTTAGCTGTGCATTGATCTTGGTTGTACCTTTTTCCTTTATTGTTGTACTTACATTTATAGCTACTTGGTTATGTAGCATCACTTTTCATCTTATCTTAAATATTCTCCATTTTTTCTTATATTATCACATCTATATTTACTCTTAACAAAATGTAGAATAAAGACAATGCTTATGAAGAAGATTATGTGGTAAACTTCTTGAATCCCCCCCATCAGCATGGACAAGGGCTTTATAGAGCCTGTCTTCACCAATAATGTAAGTTTGTCCTTCTCAAGCCTTCAAACTTTGTTGTGTATATTTGGTTAGGCATGACTGCAACAGCTGTTTATTTTTGGTGTTTGCAACAAATTGCATGTTTAAAGTTTATTTTGTAGTTCATAAACAAAAGTTTGTCCTTCTCAATTTAAGTTTTCAGTTGTACAACCAAGTTCCTTCTTCATACCATGTATATTAAACTATACAGAGCAAGTGATCTTCTTTTGCACTACATGTATGCTTATGTTCTTGATCCATAATCCAGTGGTGTGGTGAACCTACCCACTACAGCACAATGTCTTATTCTGCTATGTCTTAACTATGAACAATGTCATATCATTCTACTATTATTTAAACTGTCTCTTTATTTGCCAATCTGAAATGGGATAAATTGACAGCACACTAACCATTGATACTTATGAGTTCTTGATATGTAATCCAGTGGTGTCGTGAAGCTACCAACTCCTTCACAATTTCATTTCCTGCCATGTCTTGAGCTGAACAATACCATATTGTGTTAATGCAATTTTAAATTGTGTCACTTTATTCGTCAGTAAGAAATGTGATGAATTGTCAGCACTGGTACTTTTATGTGGAAAACATGTCATATGTCTGCTTGTTTATCTTTCAGAGTGAGGAGGATATAAGTTTTAAACAAGCGTAGTCTCATCAGCTTGCTCAGCTGCTTGCGCTGCAGCTCCCGAGCATGGCTAACCTTTCTTGAACTCTATTGATTTGATGTTGGTTTTGTATATTATTTTGTCGGCGTGTTTATTTCCACTGGTGGCGATCTTTGATGCCCAGTGTATGTAATCTGTTGTCTGCTTGTGCTTTATTATCATAGTGGCGAACTTTGATGCCTAGTGGATTTAATATCCCGTAATTTCTTTATTGTATAGTCTAGGTTTTTTCTTATTCACGATGTTGCAGTTATTTTACTGTATATATACCATGTCTTCGGAGTAAACCGGCCAAACCGTAAAATTATGGTACATAATCGGGCCTTCATGCATTCACGATGTATGACCCGCATCATGGGCCCCGTCATCTTGGTCTGTTAAAAGGCCTAAATGTAAACAAGCCCACTTGTAGATTCGGGCGTTTAATAGGCCGAGTAAACTGGCGGCCCTCTTTTCGCAAGAAAACTCAATGGGCTTTTAGGAGATTGAGAAGTAGGTTGGGCGTGAAACATGCCGAACAGCTCACGGGCCGGCAGCAACCCGAAATGGATCCTCGCCCATGATTGTGCCAATCAAATCATGGGCTTTTAACAGGCCAAAATTGTCTCGGTCCTTGTTTGGCCCAATCAGATTATCGGCTACGAGTAGGCCGGATGCAAACTGGGTCGTAGTTAGGCCCAACTATATGACGAGCTTTTAATAGGCCGAAATTAATATAGGGCCAAAATGTTAAACAGGCCCTTAACAGGCCGAAACTAATATCACGTTGAAGTACTAAATGGGCCTTTAGCAAGTGGGCCCAAAACCATAGCGTCCAGTTGACAGGCCGAATCTGATATGGGCCATAATTTAGCCCAAAGCCTCTTAAAGGGGCGGACCTGATTTGGGCCGTAATTTGGCCCAGAATGTGGTAGGCTTTTAATGGGTTGGATCTCATATGTGCCATTATTAGGCCCAGAACATGGCAGGCCATTAATGGACCGGATCAAATATGGGTCGGCATTTGGCCCAAAACATGGCAGCCAGTTAATGGGCCGGCCTACTAGGGTTGTCAAAATCTTGTGGGCCTACAGCTGGGCCGGCCCATTAATGTCGGTGAAATCTCGTGGGCCTTTAGCTGGGCTGGCCCATTATGGTCTGCAAAAATCTTTTGGGCCTTTACCTGGGCCGTCCCATTATGGCCCGCAAAAATTTTGTGGGCTTTTACCTGGGCCGGCCCATTATGGCCCGCAAAATCTTGTGGGCCTTTAGTTGGGCCAGCCAATTATGGTCCGCAAATTCTCATGGGCCTTTAGCTGGGCCGACCCATTATGGTCCGCAAAATCTTGTGGGCCTTTGGTTGGGCCGGCCCATTTAAACTTTATGGGCCACTTTTGGGCCAGTCCACGTGTCAACATATCATAGGCGCATCTCGCCCATTGGATGAGTGACACCTGTGCTAACGCGGAGCTGACACGTGTTTCCTCCAGCCAATGATGGTTTTACATGTGGAAAATCCGCATTTGTCCGAGTTGTTAACAGGTTATCGGATCCAAAACCGGACCCGATAGCTTAACGGCGTTCCATTATGGTGGATGCCACGTGTCGGTCACCCTTGAGGAAAGCACTTCTGTGACGCGCGATTTATCGTCATGGAAGTGGACACTTCCGTGATGATAATTTTGGTAATGTCATGGAACACTTCTACGACAGCACAAGTATGACTATCTAGATTCTGTCATAAAATCGTCATGGATGTACATGCATGGCAGAAAACGCGACCTACTGTGACAAACACATATCATCACGGAAGTGTATTTTTTCTGTAATGTCTGCTGCTGTTTTATGTTTTAATTTATTTTCTTTTTTCACACAGCACTCGATCCAAATCCCCTGCTCCAGTCGGTAAAAACCTGTTTTTTCAACACTTAGCAGATTTCACTCTTGATAGATATCAATCTGGTCATGGCGGCTTACATCACCAGTTGTAGCTAGTCATATGTCATTAGGCCCCTTTTAAACCGCCACTCAGAATATGTACTGTAGTGTTTTTCCTCCGGCTTAATGAATCAACTTAAACCGGCAAAATTGTTCTTTCTTTTAGGCTTCTTTCTTCACAATGCCGCTGAAGACAGCCACTTCATATAACTGGGTTCCCTCCATTGTCACTGAGGACACGCTCAAAGACTTTGTGAAAACCGGCTATTTACCAGAAAAAGGGCCATGCATTATCGTGCCCCCAATCCAGAAAAAGAAAGACCTCAGCCAAAGGATGATGAGGTCATTGTTTTTACTGATCACATGAATCGGGGCTTCTCACCGCTGGGTTGTAAATTTTTCCGAGATGTTCTGCACTTCTTCCAGCTTCATCCTCAAGACATCGGACCCAATTCCGTGTCAAACATTTGCAACTTTCAAGTTTTCTGCGAAGTATACCTTCAAGAGGAGCCCAGTGTTGAACTGTTTAGGGAATATTTTTACTTGAACTGCCAAAATGAGTTTACGAACGGACCCAACTTGGAACTTGGTGGAATCTCAATTCAAATAGAAGAGATGATATCTTCCCCTATTCTCGCTAGCCGAGTCGCCCCAAGGATTGGAATGAGACATGGTTTTACTGCAAAGATACCTCTCCGACTGACGAGAATCTGCTGCCAGGCTATCATGCTCGTCTTGACTCAAAACATCATCTTCCTGAGAAGCTTACGGCTGCTGAACGTAAAAAACTCGCCCCCACCATTGCAAAGGTCAAGGCTCTGCTGGTAAATGGTTTAACTGGCATTGACTTGGTTCGATGTTGGGTTGCTTGGTGGATCATACCCTTGAGTTGCCGATCCAGCTTAATGTGTACTTATACGGGTGGTAAAAAGGATCCACTATGCTACAACTCTGTGCGTTTAACTGATGACGCCATCAATGAAATGACAAAGTCCCTTCTGGTTGAAGACCCGGAAGACTCCAACAAAGTGGGTCTGAACCCGTTCTGCACACTTAACCGACCACCAGAAGCGAGTCTTTAAATTACTTACTTTACCTTCATCACTCCAATGTTCTATTAACTGAACTTTGATGACTTCCACAGGCTGAAGATGATTTTTGGAAAAGGAAATACGACCATGAAGCTGCCAAAAAAGCCAGGGCTGCCAAGAAAGTCGCCAAGAAAACCACCAAGAAGAATAAGAAGAAATCAAGTACTTCTGAGCTGTTTGAACTTGACGAAATCTCTGAGTCGGAGGTAGCTCTTGATTCTCTTGGCTCCTTTTTCAACTATCTTATTGACATTGATTATCATCAGGATGACACGGGGGCCAGTCAAGCTGGCGATGAAGAGGTAACTATCATTTCCTCCGACTACAAGCCTTTGCCAAGACAGAAAATTCAGAGAGTAAATCGGAAAGTAAGCTTTTCACACCCCTTAGCACATCTGGATCCTCACTTTCTTTTGAAGCAACAACAACACCAGAGCCGGCGACAGACTCGAACCAGTGTTGGTGAAGAATTATCTTCCGGCTTACAGAACACTCCATGGAAACGTCGAAACGAGGTCATCCCTGATTTAAACTCTTTTTATCCTCTGGCGGGTCTCCTCCGCCGACCACTTAATTCTTCCGATTCAAATTATCAGGAGACATCTCGCTCCTCTTCCGGTGACTCATCACAGTCCCATCCGCCGGCTTTCAAAACTTCTCCTGGGTAATAACAATTACTTATTATTTGCTCCTTATGCTCTTTATATTTATACTGGCCTTTCATGATCCATGTAGTGGAAGGGCCAAGCCTAACAAGAAGGCAAGGGTGACCAAGCCGGCTGAAGACCCCATAGTCAATGAACCGGAGCAACAAATTCCAGCGCCTGAAACCTCTGTCCCTCAACTAGAAGAACCGGTTCTTGACATTCCACCAGTGATTCCTGACCCTTCTATTGAGCATACAAACAACGATCCTTTGAACAGTGAACCATCAAGCCCACTTAAGGCGGCTAAAACACATGCCGATGACGTGATGATTACTGGCGCCGGCTTTAGAGAGCCGGGAAGACCTACTGTCTTGGCCAAGCACTCCGCCAAATAAGAACATATTGAGAGGTGGAAAGTGAGATTTGACGTTGCCAACTACTCTCAACTGAGTATTGGTGAAGTATACTCTGGCTATCTCAATCAAGTGCACACCAGCCGCAATCTTGAAGTTGACATGGTGAAGCAAATGCATCAAAAAGTTGAGGTATGAACTCCTTCTTTAATGAGTTATGCATATCCTATCAGCCCCCAAGTCTATTGTATATGATAGAATTGAATATGCTGTAGACTTGATAGAATCCTTCAAAATCCGGCTTACACCATCTGAGTTAAAGCAGATCTTTAATGATTAACACTTCATCCGTAGCCCCCAAGGGTCGGTTTAATCAGCATGAATGAACGAGTTCTGTTCATTGTTGTTTATGATTCAAAGCTTACTTGTGTAGCCCCCATGAACCGGCTGGTTTGTTCACAGCACAACCGGGTCATCATAAGATGCGAGCAATATGCGTTAGCGCCCAAGTGCCAAGTACCCTTGCTTGCAAAGTGCTTGGCCCTTAGTCACATGAGCCGTTGTATGAATAATTTTTCAGCAGGCATTAGCCCCCAAGTGCCAAGTGTTGTTATTTGCAAAATGCTTGGGACTTCTTTTCTGTAACCCAAATATGAACATGATTTTGAACCGGTGTATGTATAGGACACCACTGCTCAGCTTCAATCGCAACTGACTGACATGAAAGCCCAGCTGGAGCACCAAGAATCTGATACCCGGAAGGCGGACTCAAAACTCCAGTTTAGCATAGCTGAAACTGAAAAGCTGAAGACCAGTTTTGAGGTTGAAAGAAACGCCTGCGCTAAAGACAAAACTGCCTTGATACAGTGGGCTGAAAAGGCTGAGGCGGCTCTTCAAGAGGTGACCACTGAGCTTACCGGTTTAAAACACCGTGTATCCTGGATGGTGTCTGCTATCTTTGGTGAGTCACCTTACTAGTATCATATGTGAATCTCTTCCTTGACGGTATAAACCGCCTTTAACCCATCCATAATTATTATTCAGGTCCCAGGAGCACCAATCTTAGTCAAGAGATGCTGGTGAAGCTGAAGGCTGTTTATACACTTGTTGAACAGCTATATACTGGAACTCAGGGCGCACTGGCCACGATTTCTCCGGCTAATCAAGCACCTACTCTCTTGAGCGATGTCTTGAATAAGCTTTTTGTTCTACCTGAGAGGATAAATGAGATGAAGCAATCATCTACAAGAGCTGGTGCTGTGAAAGCTCTAAGCTGGGCCAAGGCATGGCTACTAGAGCTAGACCCGGCCGATATAGCTACCGGGTATCCAAGCTTAAAGGAAGATGGCACTCCTTTTGAGAAGAAAGACTTTGTTGCCTGCATGAAGGAGATACGTCCCCTGGCCAGCATGATTGCAAATGAAACGGATCTTTCAAGATACCAACCGGCTTATGACATGGAGAATCAGAAGATGCCTAACCCGGCTTATAAAGTGATGGATCTAATTCCCCCAATCTGTAAGCACACTTTTGCTCCTGAAGTTGAACCGTCCGAGCTTATAGATGATGAAGCTGAATTCCAAGCCTTGTGTGGCATTGATTGGTCATCACCAAACTTCCAAGCACCAGAGGAGGACGATGAACTGGAGAAGGATGATCCAGAAGCTTCAAGCCGTCAGGGCCAAGAAGATTGATCCACTGGCAGTTTATATATTTGATCTTCTGAAAACACTTAATCATTTTGGCCCCTTGAGTCGTGTAAAAGGCTAGTAAAAACTTTGCTCTATCGTGCCATCGCGCACGTTTGTGTTTTGCCCGACACTATTTGATCCTCCATTTGGAATCTATCATTATATCCTTATGATGACATTGATTTATGCAGATGAGATTTAGTCTTATCCTGCATACAAGTAGATCACAAGAGCCCAGGCGGTTTACCATGGGGCAGGTCATAATACCCCATATAAAGCCACTAGTGACTAAAATAGTTCATGACCAGGGCCGGTTTAAACATAATCATGTCAAATTATAGAAAATATCATACCTGTGATATTGAATCCCAGCTTATGATACCAATGCAGTAAGGGTTACAACCCAAAGAGTGAGAGCAGAACGCCCCGTTCCATTGATTCATACCGCCGGCTTGTCACGCCATATGCAGCAAGGGGTAATATCCCAAAGCTTATAGCACAATGCTCAGAGCACATAAAATCATTAAAGACTGCCGACTTAACGCCCAAAGCCAGCTCACGAGGGTAGTAACGCTATGTTCTCTTTGGTGAATACACCTATGTTTGAACAGGAAGCCCCCACGTGCTTTGTAATCATGGCGTGTGAGCCAGACAAAAAGGGTTATTTCATAGCTATGCTTCGAATACGAGCAGGGAGCCCCTAAGTGGTTTGTAATCATGGTGTATGAGCTAGACCAAAAGGGTTATTTCATAGCTATGCTTCGAATACGAGCAGGAAGCCCCCAAGTGGTTTGTGGCATTGAGCCGATCAAGAGGGATATTCACAGCTATGCTTCGAATACGACCAGGAAGCCCCCAAGTGACCATAAGCTTTGGCATTGCGCCGATCAAGAGGGATATTCAGAGCTATGCTTCGAATACGAGCAGGAAGCCCCCAAGAGACCATAAGTTTTGGCATGCGCCGACCAAGAGGGATATTCACAGCTATGCTTCGAATACGAGAAGGAAGCCCCCAAGTAACCATAAGTTTTGGCATTGCGCTGAACAAGAGGGATATTCACAGCTATGCTTCGAATACGAGCAGGAAGCCCCCAAGTGACCATAAGTTTTGGCATTGCACCGATCAAGAGGGGTATTAACAGCTATGCTTCGAATACAAGCAGGAAGCCCCCAACTGATCATAAGTTTTTATGATGAAAAAGATTCATTATTCTTGGAGATAAAACGATAGAAGCCCTACTTTATCAGGGATGCCGGCTTAATTATAATAATCATAATAGATACATTTGTCAAAATATGTACATCAGAAGAGCAGGTGGCTCAAGTGTACTAAGGTCGAAGATGAGCAATATTCCATGACCGGCGGGTCTCCTCCTCCGACTTACGTGAGTCCTTGTGTTCTCGAATATCAATAAGGTAGTATGACCTATTTTTCAGATTCTTGCTGACCACAAAGGGTCTTTCCCAAGGTGGGGATAGCTTGTGCATATCAGTTTGATCCTGGATGAGCCGGAGCACCAAGTCACCTTCTTGAAAGGTTCTGGCCTTAACCCGACGGTTGTGATAACGGTGCAGATCTTGTTGGTAAATCGCCGAATGAGCCGTTGCAAGGTCACGCTCCTCATCTAACAGGTCAAGTGCATCCTGACGTGCTTTTTCATTATGAGCTTCAACATAAGCCGCCAGGCGTGGCGAGTCATGACGGATGTCACTGGGAAGAACCACCTTTGCTCCATAAACCATGAAGAAAGGCGTGTAACCCGTAGATCTTTTGGGGGTAGTATTGATACTCCATAGCACTGAAGGCAACTCCTCCATTCAACAACCCGGCGTCCTATGCCGGGGAACCATAAGCCGGGGCTTGATGCCTCTCAAAATTTCTTGATTGGCTCTTTCAGCTTGACCATTGGATTGGGGGTGAGCTACTGACGACACATCATGTCGAATATGCTCACATTGACAGAACTCTTTCATAGCACCCTTGGACAGATTAGTGACATTATCAGTGAAAGGATCAAGAAGAGGGGTCTAGAGGGGGGTGAATAGACACACAACACACAAAGTTGGCAGTTTTTAATTTCTTTAAGTTGGAGTGGAGTTTTAGCACAAGTTTAACCATTCACAATGCAACTCAAGCAAGCATGCAAAGAGTATATGAGCAGCGGAAAGTAAAGCATGCAATTTGTAAGAAAGTAAGGGGATGGGATTGGAGTGTGCAAACGCAATTTGGAGACATGGAGATTTTTTATCTGTGGTTTCGATAGGTGGTGCTATCGTACATCCAGGTTGATGGAGACTTCAACCCACGAACGGTAACGGTTGCGTGAGTCCACAGAGGGCTCCACCCACGAAGGGTCCACGAAGAAGCAACCTTGTCTATCCCACCATGGTCGTCGCCCATGAAGGAATTGCCTCACTCGGGTAGATCTTCATGAATTAGGCGATCTCCTCGCCCTTACAAACTCCTTGGTTCAACTCCACAATCTTGACGGAGGCTCCCAAGTGACACCTAACCAATCTAGGAGACACCACTCTCCAAAAGGTAATAGATGGTGTGTTGATGATGAACTCCTTGCTCTTGTGCTTCAAATGATAGTCTCCCCAACACTCAACTCTCTCTCATAGAATTTGGATTTGGTGGAAAGAAGATTTGAGTGGAAAGCAACTTGGGAAGGTTAGAGATCAAGATTTATGTGGTAGGAATGGAATATCTTGATCTCAACACAAGTGTAGGTGGTTCTCTCTCAGAAAATGGATAGTGGAAGTGTAGGCATGTTCTGATGGCTCTCTCCACGAATGAAGAGTGGGTGGAGGGGTATATATAGCCTCCACATAAAATCTAACCGTTATACACAACTTACCAAACTCGATGGGACCGAATCGTTAAACTCGGTCAGACTGAATTAGTACATAATGTGACAGTTAGGCATTTTGGTGGGACCAACATGTCAACTCGGTGGGACCGATATCATTAGGGTTATGGCATAACGTAATCTCGGTGAGAACGATTACACAAACTCGGTGAGACCGATTTTGGTAATAAGCTAACCAGAGAGTTGGTCAGGCAAACTCGGTGGGACCGATTCGCTCATCTCGGTTGGACCGAAACGTTACAAAAGGTAAACAAAGAGTTTGCATTGCAATCTCGGTGGGACCGATCAGTTCATCTCGGTTAGAACGAAATGTTAGGAAAGGAAACAGAGATATTACAATCCCATCTCGGTGAGGCCGAGATCCCTATCGGTGTGACCGAAAAGACTAGGGTTTCTGGTAGTGGCTATGTCAACTAAACTCGGTGGCGCTGGATGGAAAGATTCGGTAGGGCCGAGTTTGACTTTTGGTTTGGGACATATGTGGATGTGAGAAAGTGGTTGAGGGCTTTGGAGCATATCACTAAGCACTTTGAGCAAGCAAGCCATTAAGCAACACCTCACCCTCTCTTAATAGTATTGGCTTTCCTATGGACTCAATGTGTTCTTGGATCACTAAAAGTAAGATGTAGAGTCTTGTGCTTTGAGCTTGAGCCAATCCTTTTGTCCGTAGCATCTTGAAGATGTTCCACATCCTCTAGTCCATGCCACTCCATTGTTGAACTTATCTGAAACATACTAGGTAAAAGTATTAGTCCAACAAGAGATATGTTGGCATTAATTACCAAAATCACCCAGGGAGCACTTGTGCTTTCAATCTCCCCCTTTTTGGTAATTGATGACAACATACATTAAAGCTTTAGATAAAGATATAGAGAATAACAAGTAAAGCTTTGGAAAGACATGTAACATGCATAGGCTCCCCTTATATGTATGCAATCATGTGAATATGGAACATAGGAGCATGTGAATGCATAATCATGACAGAGTAAGCAATGCGTTACATGTATCGCGGCTATATGCATCAGAGAAAATGATGTGAATATAGGAAATGTACCTCCATGCTCATGAGTCCTTCTTGCAAACAGTATATACATCAGCAAGAGATCCTCATACACATGACTGTGATGCATATACTTACCTTGTGGTCTTGAGAGTCAAGTGAGATCACTTGATCATAGGTCATACTCATCGTTTAAGCTCAAAATGGGGTTACCATTTTTCGTTTAAGCATTTCGATGTATTCACATCTTGTTGAGTTACTTTGACTCACGACTTGGAGTAAAGCTTCCCTAAGAAGGAATGACATACCTTGGGTGGTGGTGTTGAACTTGATCATGTAGTTGAACTTGTGTGGATTGCTCAAGGTTTATGTAGTTCAACAAGAGTTGGGAGCACCACTTGGTACTTGAGTTCATCTTCCTACATGAGTTAGTCTTGCAAGAAGAGCACTTGTGCATCCAAACTAACAATCATAAGACTCAATATTGATTTTGTCAAGGATATGTTTTGAAGGGTTCCGTGCTTCCTTGTCTTCAACCATCGGATTGAAGAGACTTGGTGATGTAGAGATTGCTCAAGATGTGAGTGAGTTGCAATCTCATAGATTTGGGTTCACCCAAGTACCTACAAGGATTAGATAACATGCAAGGGTGCAAATATATCCAAGATATATGATTATCATCATAAGAGAAATGTCAAGGTTTTGTCAAAGGCTCATTCCTTGCATGTATCCAAATGTAGTTTCTACTCCAAGTTTGAAGCATCAATGATGTTCAATTCTCCTCTCAACCTACAAAACACTTTCTCATCATGTGGTTTAGTGAAAATATCAGCCAATTGTTTTTCGGTACGAACATGCTTAAGGTTAATGTCACCCTTAGTAACATGATCTCGAATGAAAGGATGACGAACTTCAATATGCTTAGTTCGAGAGTGTTGGACGGGATTGTGAGCAATCTTAATAGCACTTTCATTATCACATAGCAATGGAACATGTTTCACATATATCCCATAATCTTTAAGAGTTTGGGTCATCCAAAGTAATTGAGCACAACATGAACCAGCGGCAATGTATTCTGCTTCGGCGGTGGATAAGGATACCGAGTTTTTTTTCTTGGAGGACCAAGATAC
Organism: Triticum dicoccoides; assembly: GCF_002162155.2. NCBI lineage: Eukaryota > Viridiplantae > Streptophyta > Magnoliopsida > Poales > Poaceae > Triticum > Triticum dicoccoides. Next base: position 724,508,968 of record NC_041385.1, read on the forward strand.
AAGAGATCTACCAAGAAATTGACAGGTACCTGAAGGGGACTTTCTATGAACCTTGTCTCCGGCATAGTCCGAGTCGGAATAGCCAACAAGATTGAAAAGGGCCCTCTTAGGATACCAAATGCGAAAGTTTGGTGTATGAATTAAGTATCTCACTATCCTTTTCACAACCTTAAGATGGCACTCTTTAGGGGCTGCTTGATATCGTGCACACATGCACACACTTAGAATAATATCGGTACGAGAAGCACATAGATATAACAATGAACCAATCATAGAGCGATAAACTTTTTGATCAACAGGTTTACCGTCCTTAGTGAAGTCAAGATGTCCACTAGTAGGCATGGATGTACTCATACCTTTGCATTCTTGCATATTGAACTTCTTGAACAAGTCCTTGGTGTACATCGTTTGAGAGACAAAGGTGCCTTCCTTAGTTTGCTTAATTTGCAAACTAAGAAAGAACTTGAGTTCACTCATCATAGACATCTCAAACTTCTCCGACATTAACTTCCCAAACTTTTCACTAAAATGAGGGTTAGTTTATCCAAATATAATATCGTCGACATAAATTTGGCACACAAATAATTCTCCATTAACCCTTTTAGTGAAAAGAGTAGAATCAATCTTTCTAATCTCAAAGCCTTTTTCAATAAGGAACTTGGTCAAGAATTTATACCATGCTCTAGGAGCTTGTTTAAGACCATAAAGAGCTTTGTGAAGTTTGTAAACATGATTAGGTTTCTTAGGATTGACAAAGCTTGGAGGTTGTTTAACATAAACTTCCTCCTCAATTTCACCATTTAGAAAAGCACTTTTAATGTCCATTTGGTACAAGGTGATATCATGATGATTAGCATAGGCAAGTAAGATGCGAATGGACTCAAGTCTAGCAACGGGGGCATATGTCTCATCATAGTCCATACCTTCGACTTGAGTGTAGTCTTGGGCGACGAGACGTGCTTTGTTGCGAACTACTTGTCAATCTTCATCTTGCTTGTTGTGAAACACCCATTTGGTACCGATGATGTTGTGGTTGTTGTCGGGCTTCTCGACCAATGTCCACACTTGGTTTCTCTCAAAGTTGTGTAGTTCTTCATGCATGGAGTTTATCCAATCTGGATCTTCCAATGCTTATTCAACCTTCATAGGTTCAATGCTAGAGATGAATGAACAATGTTCACAAAAGTTAGCAAAACGAGATTTTGAGTGAGTGATTCTCCCGGTTTGGATATCATTATAGATTTGCTCGACGGGGTGATCTCTAGCAACTCTTGCTCGAACTTGTGAGAGCTTTTGCTTTGATCTGGGTGGAACATCTTCTTCTTCATCTTGTTCTTCTTCTTGGCCTTCATCGTTGTTGACGTTGTCGTTCTCTCGTCATGGTGGAGAAGGAGGTTGATGTGGTTCATCTTGGTGTACTTCCTCATTTTCTTCATCTTGGTGTGTCCCACTTGTGGATGCTTCCATATCAACTCTTGGTTCACCTTGTCGTGAGGTAGAAGCTTCCAATTGGACGGACGAGGTACTCTCCTTCACCTCCTTTGGACGAACCTTGCCAATAGAAAAGTCTTGGATTGCTTCCTAAGGATCTCTATCTCCTACATCAATTGGCAATTGCTCTACTTGTGAGCCGTTAGATTCATCAAACTTCACATCTACCGTCTCTTCAACCTTTCGGGTGAAATTGTTGTAGACACGGTAAGTGTGAGAGTTTGAGCCATAACCAAGTAGGAATCCCTCATGAGATTTAGGAGCAAATTTAGAGCGATGATGCTTATCAAGAATGTAGCACTTTGAGCCGAATACTCGAAAGTATCCAACTTGTGTTTTGTTACCGGTGAGGAGCTCGTATGCCATCTTGCCGAGTATCTTGTGAAGATACAAGCGATTTGTCGCATGACAAGCTATCTCAACCGCTTCTGCCCAAAAGTGCTTCGGCGTCTTGTACTCATCAAGCATCGTTCTCGCCATTTCGATCAGCGTCCAGTTCTTCCTCTCAAGAACTCCATTTTGTTGAGGTGTGTACATAGCAGAGAACTCATGTGAAATCCCTTCTTCGTCAAGAAAGGTGTCCACATTTGCGTTCTTGAACTCCGTTCCATTGTCACTGTGAACCTTCTTGATCTTCACTTCAAATTGATTTTGGGCCTTCCTAGCGAAGTTTTTGAAGATCTTTTGGACCTGCGATTTATCATCAAGAAAGAACACCCATGTAAATCTTGAAAAATCATCAACTATAACAAGACCAAATGAGTTTCCACCGAGACTTTGTAAGCGTTGGGACCAAAGAGATCCATGTGAAGTAGATCGAGCGGTCTCCGTGTGGTCATGATGTTCTTCACGGGATGGCTTCCTCCAACCTGTTTACCTACTTGACAAGCACTGCAAAGTCTATCCTTATCAAATATGACATCTTTAACTCCAAGGATATGATCACCTTTAATAAGCTTGTCAAGGTTTCGCATGCCCACATGACCTAACCGTCTATGCCACAACCAGCCTTTAGAAGATTTAGAAATTAAGCAAGTTTTAGGTTGCGCCTTTTTAGTGAAATCAACAATGTAAAGATCACCTTTTCGTATACCGGTAAAAACCATTTTATGATTATCTCTTCGAAACACTTGGCAATCTACTTTAGTAAACAGGACATTGAAACCGAATCAGCAAGTGTTGAGGATATAACTACTGAGTGTAAACCGCCCAGGAGTGGCCGGTTCATGCTTAATTATACTGAAGCGCATGAAGACAAAGAAGATGGCACTTTACCGATAAAGCTTAGAGGCCCAGGGCCCAAAGGCAGATTAGGGACCATAGTTGTAAACCGCCATAATTGTATAACTTGTGTTGTAAGTTAGGGAGGGAGAGACCGAGCCGGACACTTGTATGAGCCAGTTTCGGGACTCTGTAAACCGGCCGAGCGTAAACCTGTGTATATATAGGGACGACCCGGCGGCGGTTCAGGGATAGGAAAACAACAACTCGAGAGCTAGGCATAGCGTGTTTGCTCCCTGGCAACCCCAGCAATTCCATCACAACTAGACGTAGGCTTTTACCTTCATCGTAAGGGGCCGAACTAGTATAAAACTCTCGTGTCCTTTGTCCGGTTTAACCCCTCTAATCTAACCCGGTCGCGATGGCTCCATGACTAAGTCCTTCCACTAGGACATCTGCCGTGACAAAACTAAACAGTTGGCGCCCATCGTGGGGCTATCACACGATGGTTTCAGGTTCTTAGAGGGCAAGTTCGAAGGGCTCAAGGGATACGCAGTGGGCCAGATGACCAAGAGTCATCGCGGCAAGCTCTACATCAACGATGCAGGCTAGGGCCCCGACGCCAGCTCAATCGAGTACGGGTACCGGGTCCCCTTCAGCGGAATTCACGTCTTCATCGGCAAGATCGATGTATCGGGCCCTGAGCCGGACATCTGCACCGACCTAGTCGAAACGGCTCAGCGTGCGAGTCCTGCCTGGATTCAGCCCCCCATGAAGCATGCATTCGTAGGATGTGTCCATGGGATCGGATCTGAAACGGTGTCCGAAGGTGAGACGGCCGTTTATTCCGATGGCGAGTCATCCACCTGTGAAACCGAGTCTTTGTATCAAGTTGAAGACGGCTTGTTCGAAGGGTATTCCGATGGCAGCAGTATTTCAGAATTTCTTGAACAACCAAAGCGGGTCGCAATCTTCATGGCCGGTACACAGCCAGCGTTGCAAAACTCAACTACAGCGGCAATGGATTCCGGATCAGCAGCCGGGGCAGGAGGCCCTGCGCGCCGACCGGCTCAAGTTCTTTTCGGTCTGTTGGAAGCCTGGACGACGTTGTTGACCACAGCGGTTACCCCAGAGACTCAAGATCGGCATAACACGAAGGTCACAAAGCTGCGGGGTCAGATAACTCAGGCCAAAGAGGACTTGGCGGCTGAGGAAACCAGGATGGCTGAGGAACGGGCCGCTTTGGATGCCCATTCACAGAGGATTCAGGCAGAAAATTATCGACTTTTGCTGGATCAGAACGCTTCGAATGACGTATTGAGGAGGAGACATCAGTCTTGCTTGCCGACGGATTACAATGCAATGAATCTCTTAGGTACTCCAGGGCAAGGAACCAGCAACCCGGCAGCAGTAAACCGGACTACCGTGTCAAGGACCGGAGCGCCGGATCAACTCAGGTGATGGGCCCACCTCGACGAACAGACAACCCGCCGCAATACACAACACCCCCGCCAGGTCACTTCTCCACTCCTTTGGACAACATTATAGCTGCAACATCCCGGTTGGCAGCTATTCCGATGGAGGGTGAGTCGCTAGCGGCGGTTGAGACGCGGCGGGCCAGGGATCTTCTTCAGACTGCTATGGTGCAGCAGCAGTCTTATTCATACAGCCGAGACAGGATTCACTCGACCCCCCGCCCAAGCAGGAGCTACAGCAGGCACATGGATGATCCGGCTATGTCTAGCAGTGAGCGGAACCGTGACGCCCCTCGAGGGCCTAATCCGGTGTGTGATGGTGCAAATGCTCAGGACGTTGTGGATAATGGTAGGGCACGAAGGGAGGCTGCATTAGCGGCACAGTACACGGGTCATCATCAACCCGCCCCGGTTCAACCAGCGGCGTCAGTTGAACGAGGTACCGGGCTTGCTTTCAACTCATGGGGAGTGTCGTGTCTTATGCCGGCTCTGCGCAATGTGCGGTTACCCAAGGATTTCAAGGGACCGCGAAAGGTGCCAAATTACACCGACGATTTACCCCCCGAGGCATGGGTGGACAGCTACGAGATGGCTATGGAGATGCTACAAGTGGATGAATCGGCATGTGCAAAATATTTCACCATGATGTTGGAAGGAACAGCTCGCACTTGGTTGAAGAACCTGCCGGCTAACTCCATTGGATCATGGGACCAATTGAAGGCCCGGTTTATAGCAAATTTCAAGGATACGTGCAAACAACCCATGTCCATTGTGTATCTAGATGCATGTGTTCAAGGAGAGAACGAGTCAACAACTCACTGGGTGCGACGGGTTTCAGAAGTCTTGCATTCGTTGGACCACATCAATGCTAACACAAAAATTGTAACATTGGAGCGTAATTGCCGGTTTAAGTCACTGAAGATGAAGTTGGGACGGCTCAAGCGTCACTGCAATGATATGGGCATGCTCATGGCAGCTCTGGTTAAATATGTTGACTCGGATAATACCAAAGATCCTGATTCTGACAAAGAGAAGCAGGAGAAGGGAAAGAAGAATGCCAGTTCAAAGGGATAGAGTAACCAGACGAACCATGGAAATAATGGTAAGCGTAAAGCGGATAATTCAGATTTTATGGCTAACACCAACGTGCAGGGCAATGCACAGCGTCGTAAAGGTAAACCACCCCAGCGCGGTGGAGGCATGAATCTGGAGCGCCTATTAAACCAGCCCTGCCTGAAGCACGGGACGAAGGAGGTTCCACCACACACCTTTGGAAGGATTGTTTCATTATGAAGGAGTTCAAAAACTCTGATCTCTTCCGATATGATCAGGGTCCGTCTGGCGGTTCAAGTCCAGGTTTTCATGGGCCGGGTTTCGGTGGCGGCGGTTCAAACTCTGGATTTCAGAATAATCAGGGCAATCAGAACAATCAAGGTGGTAACAACCAATAGAACAATTAGGGGAATCAGCAGCAATCAGGTTTTCAGAGTCACCCAAAGCAGTTGAATGGCGGGCAGTATCATGTGCTCACTACTAGCTTGTGTAAGCACGATCAGAAGCTTCACAAGAGGGCAGTTAATGTTGTTGAACCGGCAGTACCACATTACTTGCGGTGGTCCGAGCAGCCCATTGTGTGGAGCAGAGAGGATCATCCGCCCCGGTTTGATAAGTCGGGTCATCTGTCTTTAGTGGTGGCACCTCAGGTGGGAGGTTATAAATTCACCAAGGTACTAATGGATGGAGGGAGCAGTATCAACATCCTTTATTATGAAACCTTCCGTCGCATGGGGTTGACACACAAGAATCTCAAACCGTCGAACACTGTCTTTCACGGTGTAGTACCAGGTAAATCGGCATATCCGGTTGGTAAGATAGCTTTGGAGGTTGTGTTTGGTGATGAGCATGATTCCAGGTCAGAAACTTTGACCTTCGAAGTGGTGAAAATCCAGAGCCCGTATCACGCCCTGTTTGGACGGCCGGCTTATGCAAAGTTCATCGCAAGGCCCTGTTATATTTATCTACAGCTCAAAATGCCGGGTCATAAGGGGACCATCATGGTACACGGGAGTCGTAAGATCGCTTTGGACTATGAAGAAGGTGATGCGGCCTATGCTGAGTCGGTTTGTGCAACAGAAGAGTTGAAGTTCTACAAGGACAATGTTGATCCGGCAGACATGACCCCTCTGAAGAAGCCCACCACTGAGCATGACCCGACCCTGAAGTTTAAACCGGTTGATGAAACTAAACTTGTTGATTTTGTTCCTGGCAATTCATCCAAACAGTTTAGTATCAGCACTAATCTAGATCCAAAATAGGAAAGCGCGCTCATCGAGTTCATCCGTGAGAACCGGGACATGACATTTTGTATGGAGCTATCAGGTGAGATGGCCACCTTACTGAGGCCAACCACCTTACCCTTTGGGTTATCACCAAAAGTGACATACTTTTGAGGGCCGTTGTTTTTAGCAAGCTCACCAAACATATCTTTAACTTCGGTCATGTGATCTGTACACCCACTATCAAGGACCCATTCCTTTCCTCCTGCCATGTATCCCCGAAGATTTTCCATAATACCAAAATGTCTCATTGCATCATCAAGATCAAAGTCACCATCATCATCCTCATCATAGTATCCATGTTCAACATCGTCATGTGGTGGATCAATTCCTAGAGAGGGTGATTCGTTAGACAAATGATTTTGACAATAGTCATCTTTATGAATTCTAATAGCTTCGAAGATAATATCACTAATAATTCCAACCTCTCCTTTGGCACGCATAAGATTTGTAAGCTCAAATAGACAATCACCAAACTCAGGATCATTGGAATTCATCTTACTCAAGGCAATAGACTTATAGAGAATTTCATCTAGATTTTGCAAGGAATAATTTGGAAATCGTTCCTCAAGAAATTTCCATATGGTGTAGGCACATTCAAGAGTAGGCAAGCAACCAATCAAGTTTCTAGGCAAGCCTCTAGTGATAAGATTAACAGTTCTAAGATTGTGAATCATGTCAATGGACTCATCAAGGGTAGGATGCATAGGATCAACACGAGGAGCACAAGGACTAGTAATGTACTTGTTCAAATGATATTCATTGAAAATCACAAGTATTTCATTTTTCCACTCAAGAAAATACTCTCCCTCAAGTATAAGCACTCTATGTCTAAGACTCCCCAAAGTATACTCATCCATATTCCTCCAATGGTGATTAAATCAAAGCAATAGAGACCAAAGCTCAGATACCAATTGAAAGGATCAAGAAGAGGGGTCTAGAGGGGGGGTGAATAGACACTCAACACATAAAGTTGGCAGTTTTTTAATTTCTTTAAGTGGAGTTTTGGCACAAGTTTAACCATTCACAATGCAAATCAAGCAAACATGCAAAGAGTATATGAGCAGCGGAAAGTAAAGCATGCAACTTGCAAGAAAGTAAGGGAATGGGATTGGAGTGTGCAAACGCAATTTGGAGACATGGAGATTTTTTATCTGTGGTTCCGATAGGTGGTGCTATCGTACATCCACGTTGATGAAGACTTCAACCCATGAAGGGTAACGGTTGCGTGAGTCCACGGACCCACGAAGGGTCCACGAAGAAGCAACCTTGTCTATCCCACCATGGTCGTCGCCCAAGAAGGAATTGCCTCACTCGGGTAGATCTTCACGAATTAGGCAATCTCCTCGCCCTTAAAAACTCCTTGGTTCAACTCCACAATCTTGACGGAGGCTCCCAAGTGACACCTAACCAATCTAGGAGACACCACTCTCCAAAAAGTAATAGATGGTGTGTTGATGCTGAACTCCTTGCTCTTGTGCTTCAAATGATAGTCTCCCCAACACTCAACTCTCTCTCATAGAATTTGGATTTGGTGGAAAGAAGATTTGAGTGGAAAGCAACTTGGGAAGGTTAGAGATCAAGATTTATGTGGTAGGAATGGAATATATTGATCTCAACACAAGTGTAGGTGGTTCTCTCTCAGAAAATGGATAGTGGAAGTGTAGGCATGTTCTGATGGCTCTCTCCACGAATGAAGAGTGGGTGGAGGGGTATATATAGCCTCCACACAAAATTTAACCGTTACACACAACTTACCAAACTCGATGGGACTGAATCGTTAAACTCGGTCAGACCGATTTAGTTCATAATGTGACCGTTAGGCATTTCGGTGGGACCGGCATGTCAACTCGGTGTGATTGATATCATTAGGTTTAGGGCATAATGTAATCTCGATGAGACCGATTACACAAACTCATGAGACCGATTTTGGTAATAAGGTAACCAAAGAGTTGGTCAGGCAAACTCGGTGGGACCGATTCGCTCATCTTGGTTGGACCGAAACATTATGAAAGAGAAACAAAGAGTTTGCATTGCGATCTCGATGGGACCGATCGGTTCATCTCGGTTAGACCGAAACCTGAGGAAAGGAAACAGAGAGATTACAATCCCATCTCGGTGAGACCGAGATCCCTATCGGTGAGACCGAAAAGACTAGGGTTTCTGGCAGTGGCTATGTCAACTGAACTCGGTGGCGCTGGATGGAAAGATTCGGTAGGGTCGAGTTTGACTTTTGGTTTGGGACATATGTGGATGTGAGAAAGTGGTTGAGGGCTTTGGAGCATATCACTAAGCAATTTGAGCAAGCAAGCCATTAAGCAACGCCTCACCCCCTCTTAATAGTATTGGCTTTCCTATGGACTCAATGTGATCTTGGATCACTAAAAGTAAGATGTAGAGTCTTGTGCTTTGAGCTTGACCCAATCCTTTTGTCCTTAGCATCTTGAAGGGGTTCCACATCCTCTAGTCCATTCCACTCCATTGTTGAACGTATCTGAAACATACTAGGTAAAAGTATTAGTCCAACAAGAGATGTGTTGACATTAATTACCAAAATCACCCAAGGGAGCACTTGTGCTTTCGATCAGTTATAATGCTGTGGGGGAAAACCAAAGCGAAAAATCACCTTTTTGATTAATTGAACCGCCGTTGCCGCGTCACACTTACTGACCGGCTTCACTTCGACCCACTTTATGAATTTGTCAGCTGCCACCAAAAGGTGGGTCTTTTTATCCTTGGACCTTTTAAAAGGCCCAACCATATCAAGCCCCCAAATGTGCAAATGGCCAAGTAATTGGAATCATCCTCAATTCTTGAGCCAGCACGTGAGCTTGCCATGAAAGTTTCTGACGACCATCACATTTACTGACCAAATCCTCTGCATCAGCATGAGCCGTCAGCCAATAAAATCCATGAAGAAAAGCTTTAGCCACAAGATACTTTGAACCGGCATGATGACCACAATCTCCTGCATGAATCTCGCGAAGAATGTCACGACCCTCTTCAGGAGAGACGCAATGTTGAAACGCCCCAATAACATTGCAATGGTGCATCTCTCCGTTACTAATTGTCATTGAATTAGACCGCCGGGTTATCTGTCTGGCCAAAGTTTCATCCTCAGGTAACTCGCCCCGGGTCATATAAACCAAGTATGGAACTGTCCAATCAGGAATAGCGTGAAGAGCCGTCACCAATTGTGCTTCCGGGTCAGGAATAACCAGATCTTCCTCTATAGGCAATTTGACAAAAGGGTTATGCAGAATATCCAAGAAAGTGTTAGGTGGCACCGGCTTAAGCTGGGACCCTAACCAGCTTAAGGCATCAACCGCCTCATTTTTCCTGCGATCAGTGTGTTTCACTTGATAACCCTTGAAGTGCCCAGCAATAGCATCAACCTCACAACGATAAGCCGCCATGAGTGGATCCTTAGAATCCCATTTCCCTGAAACTTGATGAGCCACCAAGTCTGAGTCGCCGAAGCACCGTACCCGGCTTAAACTCATCTCCTTAGCCATCCAAAGACCATGGAGCAGCGTCATACTCAGTTGCATTGTTAGTACAGGGAAACATCAACCATAAAACATAACAAAACTTGTCACCTCGAGGGGAAGCAAAGACCACTCCAGCCCCCGAGACCACCAATTACATGGACCCGTCAAAGTGAATAGTCCAATATGTGTTATCTGGCTTTTCTTCAAGCATCTGCAGGTCTGTCCAGTCATTGATGAAATCCACAAGTGCTTGAGACTTGATGGCCATGCGAGGCATGTACTTCAAACCATGAGGTCCAAGCTCAGTGGCCCACTTGGCTACCCGACCTGTGGCTTCTCTATTTTGAATAATATCCCCTAAGGGAGCATAACTAACCACAGTGATGGGATGACCCAGAAACTATTTCTTAAGCTTCCGACTAGCCGTGAACACCCCATAAATGAGCTTCTGCCAGTGTGGATACCTCTGCTTGGACTCAATGAGTACTTCACTGATATAGTAAACCGGCCGTTGAACCGGATATTCCTTGCCTGCTTCCTCCCGTTCCACCACAACAGCTACACTGACAGCCCGGGCGTTAGCGGCCACGTTAATAACAACGGCTCCTTATCAATAGGAGCAGCAAGGACTGGCGGCTCACCTATCTATTTCTTCAAAGCTTCAAATGCGTCATTAGCAGCATCACTCCAGACAAAGTGATCTGTTTTATTCATCATCTGGTACAGTGGTATGGCCTTCTCACCCAACCGGCTTATGAACCATCTTAAGGCAACAATACGACCCGCCAGACATTGAACATCATTGATACACACCGGCTTTGCCAAGGAGGTAATGGCTTTGATCTTCTCCGGGTTAGCTTCAATGCCTCTGTTAGAAACCAGAAAACCCAAAAGCTTGCATGCTAGCACACCAAAAACACACTTGGCCGGGTTAAGCATCATCTTGTAGACCCAGAGATTGTTGAAGGTCTCCTTCAAATCATCTATCAAAGTTTCCTTCTCTCTGGATTTCACCACAATATCATCCACATAAGCATGAATGTTGCGCCCAATCTGACTGTAAAGACAATTCTACACACATCGTTGGTAAGTCATCTGGACACTCTTGAGCCCAAAAGGCATAGACACATAGCAGAAGGCTCCAAAGGGAGTGATAAAAGTTGTCTTATCCTGGTCTTTAACTACCATCTTGATCTGATGATAACCAGAATAAGCATCCAAAAAACTCAAACGCTCACAACCCGCCGTAGCATCAATGATTTAATCAGTATGAGGGAGAGCAAAAGGATCAGCTAGACAAGCCTTGTTTAAGTCTGTGTAGTCCACACACATACGCCAAGTGCCATTCTTTTTAAGGACCAGCACCGGATTAGCCAACCACTCAGGATGAAAGACTTCGACAATGAACCCAGCTGCCAAGAGCCTGGCCACCTCCTCACCAATGGCCTTACGCCTCTCCTTATTGAAGTGACAAAGGAATTGCTTGACCGGCTTAAACTTTGGATCGATAATAAGAGTGTGCTCAGCGAGTTCCTTCGGTACACCTGGCATATCAGAAGGTTTCCATGCAAAGATGACTCGATTCTCACGAATGAACTCGATGAGCATGCTTTCCTGTTTAGGATCCAGGTTAGCACTGATACTGAACTGCTTGGATGAATTGTCAGGAACAAAGTCAACTAGCTTAGTGTCATCAGCCCACTTAAACTTCAATACTGGATCATGCTCTGTAGTTGGCTTTTTCAAAGATGTCATATCCGCCGGATCAACATTGTCTTTGTAAAACCTCAAGTCCTCTATTGCACAGATAGACTCAACATAAGCAGCATCACCTTCTTCACACTCCAAAGCTATTTCCCTGCTTCCATGCACTGTTATGGTCCCCTTGTAACCCGGCATCTTGAGCTGCAGATAAACATAACAAGGTTGTGCCATGAACTTGGCATAAGTCGGCCATCCGAATAGAGCGTGATACGGGCTTCTAATCTTGACCACTTCAAAGGTTAGTCTATCGGCCTTGGAATCATGTTCATCCCCAAAGGCTACTTCCAACTCAATCTTGCCTATAGGGTATGCTGACTTACTAGACAACACCTCGTGGAAAACATTATTGGACGGCTTAAGATTTTTGTCAGTCAACCACATGTGATAGAAAGTATCATAGTACAGGATACTAATGCTACTAACCCCATCCATGAGTACCTTAGTGAATTTGTATCCACCAACTTGAGGCGCCACCACCAAGGCCAAGTAACCCGGATTATCAACCCGGGGCGGGTGATCCTCTCGACTCCACATAATGGGTTGCTCAGACAATCGCAAGTAATGGGGAACTGCCGGCTCAACGGCGTTCACAGCCCTCTTGTGGTGCTTCTGGTCCCGCTTACATAGACTTGTGGTGAAGACGTGGTACTGCTCGCTATTCAACTGCTTCTGATGACTCTGATATCCAGACTGTTGCTGCTGCTGACCCCCTTTACCGGATTGTTGATTGTAACCACCCTGATTACCTTGATGGTTTTGGTGACCCTGCAAGCCGGAACTAGAACCGCCACCAACATAAACCGGGACATGAGAACCGCCGCCACCAGAACCTGAGTCGCCGCTCCGCCCATGATTGTTCTGGAAAAAATCAGAGTTTTTGAACTCCCTCATAATTTGACAATCTTTCCAAAGGTGACTGGACGGCCTTCCCTTTGTGCCATGCTTTGGGCAAGGCTGATTCACCAACTGTTCAAGATTGACACCTGATCCACTTATCCGAGGAGGTGGCTTTCCCTTACAACGCTGACCGTTATTCTGTGTACTGGTATCGGCCACAAAATTTGAATTACTATCGACCTTGCGCTTACCATTGCCCCCCTAACTCGTCGGGTTATGCTGCTGACCCTTGGTGTTGCCACTCTTCTTTCCCTTTGCTGGCTTTTCATCATCAGACTCCGGGTCCTTGGTACTATCAGAGTCGGCATATTTTGTTGGGGAACGTAGCAGAAATTCAAAATTTTCTACGCATCACCAAGATCAATCTATGGAGTAATCTAGCAATGAGGGGAAGGGGAGTGCATCTACATACCCTTGTAGATTGCTAAGACGAAGCGTTACAAGAACGCGGATGAAGGAGTCATACTCCTAGCGATTCAGATCGCGGTTGATTCCGATCTAAGCGCCGAACAACGGCGCCTCCGCGTTCAACACACGTGCAGCCCGGTGACGTCTCCCATGCCTTGATCCAACAAGGAGAGAGGGAGAGGTTGGGGAAGACTCCGTCCAGCAGCAGCACGATGGTGTGGTGGTGCTGGAGGAGCGCGGTACTCCAGTAGGGCTTCGCCAAGCACTACGAGAGACGAGGAGGGAGAGAGGTAGGGCTGCGCCTTGGGAGAGAGAAACTCATGTGTTGGGCAGCCCCAAAACCTCGACTATATATAGGGGGAAGGGAGAGGGGAGGCTCCCTAGGGTTTCCCCTAGGGGGGGCGGCGGCCAGGGCAGATGGGATCCCCCCTTTGGGTGACTTGGCCCCCAAGCCAGGAGGTGAGAACCCTAGATGGGGCGCCCCAAACCCCCTGGTCACGTGGGAATAGGTGAGGGGGCACACAGCCCCTTAGTGGGCTGATTTGCCCCGTCCCCTTGGCCCATGAAGCCCCCCCAACACTTGTCGGGGCTCTCAAAACACCTTTCGGTCATGCTGGTCATCACCCGGTACCTCCGGAACACTTCCGGACTCCAAAACCCTTCGTCCAATATATCAATCTTCACCTCCGGACCATTCCGGGACTCCTCGTGACATCTGGGATCTCATCCAGGACTCCGAACAACATTCAGTAACCGCGTACATACCTTCCCTATAACCCTAGCGTCATCGAACCTTAAGTGTGTAGACCCTACGGGTTCGGGAACCATGCAGACATGACCGAGACAACTCTCTGGCCAATAACCAACAGCGGGATCTGGATACCCATGTTGGCTCCCACATGTTCCACGATGATCTCATCGGATGAACCACGATGTCAAGGATTCAATCAATCCCGTATACAATTCACTTTGTCTACCAGTATAGTACTTGCCCGAGATTCGATCGTCGTTCTCCCGATACCTTGTTCAATCTCGTTACAGGCAAGTCTCTTTACTCATTCCGTAACACATCATCCCGCGATCAACTCCTTGATCACATTGTGCACATTATGATGATGTCCTACCGAGTGGGCCCAAAGATACCTCTCCGTCACACGGAGTGACAAATCCCAGTCTCGATTCGTGCCAACCCAACAAACACTTTCGGAGATACCCGTAGTGCACCTTTATAGCCACCCAGTTATGTTGTGACATTTTGTACACCCAAAGCATTCCTACGGTATCTGGGAGTTGCACAATCCTCATGGTCTAAGGAAAAGATACTTGACATTTAGAAAAGCTTTAGCATACGAACTACACGATCTTGTGCTCGGCTTAGGATTGGGTCTTGTCCATCACATCATTCTCCTAATGATGTGATCCCATTATCAATGACATCCAATGTCCATGGTCAGGAAACCATGACCATCTGTTGATCAACGAGCTAGTCAACTAGAGGCTCACTAGGGACATGTTGTGGTCTATGTATTCACACATGTATTGCGGTTTCCGGTCAATACAATTATAGCATGAATAATAGACAATTATCATGAACAAGGAAATACAATAATAACCATTTTATTATTGCATCTAGGGCATAGTTCCAACATATTTTATTAGAGCCACCATCAGTTGCCCCATATCATTGCAATCGCGCTTGAGCCACCCCAACTTCTGCTTAAGAGGAAAAAAATGACAATTCTTCTCTAACATTAGAAGTGCAGAACCGGCATTGATGTTATCAGATGAGTGTATGATAGCCTTGACCCGGCACACCCAATGGGTCGTTGACTCGCCCTCCTCTTGGGTGCAAGCATCCAAATCCACAATCGACATGGGATGTTTGCACGTATCTTTAAAGTTCTGAATAAACCGGGTCTTTTGCTCGCCCCATGACCCGATGGAATTAGCAGGCAGCCCTTTTAACCAAGTACGGACCATCCCATCCAGCATCATGGTGAAGTATTTGGCACACGCAGCATCGCTGACCTCCAACAGTTCTATGGCCATCTCATAACTCTCAATCCACACCTCTGGGGGTAAGTGGTCGTGTAGTTAGGCACCTTACGAGGTCCTTTGAAATCCTTGGGCAGACGCTCAATTCATAGAGCCAGCACTAGACATGGTATACCCGTGGTTCTAGAGGTCACGCCTGCTTCCACCAAAGTTGTCAGATAAACCGGAAGATGTTGATGAGCCGCCCGCTGAGCCGCCTGCTTAGCTTCTCAACGTGCCCTGTCCTGATCGACCAAATCATCAGCACCATCGCGCACCATGTCATGCCCATGCGGCTGGGTACGGCTCTGGTCATTGCTTGAAACAGCCGGTGAGTCCATGTGTCTACTATAGCTTTGGCTTGGGGGCGAGGTGTCGAATGAATCCTCCCCCAACTATGAGAATATGCATCCTGCTGTACTAATGATGTTTGAAGAAGCTCTCTAGCCCTCTGTGTTTCAACCGCCGCTGGAGAATCGCCTTCAACTGGGAGAGCCACCAAACGTGTCGCCGCAGCGATCATATTATCCAAAGGGTTGGAATAATGACCCGGTGGTGTCGGCACATATTGAGGCAGTGTATTATTCAGACGAGGTGGCTCCATCGCACGCGGTTGAGCCGGCACTCCAGCCCCAGGTGCTTCAACCCGGTTTATCTCTGGTTGGTTGCTGGTCCCCGCTCTAGGCGTGCAAAAGAGATTCCTCGCCTCGAAAACCGGCGGTAGACGACTCTGGTGCCTTCTTCTCATGATTTCATTTGAAGCGTTCTGATCCAATGAGAGCCGGAAGGAACTAGCCTGGATCCGTTGTGCCTAGGCATCCAAAACAGCTTGCTCCGCTGTCATCCTAGCGTCCTCCGCCGCCAGGTCTTCCTTGGCTTGCGCTACCTCGTCACGTAGTTTTGCAATTTCCGCGTTATGCTGAGCTTGATTCACCGGGCTAACTTCTGTTGTTAACAAAGCTGTCACTTTATCTAGCAAATCCGTCAAAACCTGAGCCAGCGGGTGCACAGGGCCTCCTGCCCCGGCTGCCATCGCCGTCGCTGACCCGGAGACCATTGTTGCCGCAGTCAAAGAATACTACCCAGGCTGTGTACCGGATATGAAGATTGCGACCCTGTTCGGTAGCTGATAAGGGTCCGGAATACTGTCGCCATCGGAACAACCCCCAAGTCTACCATCCTGCAGCTGGTGCAATGAAGTAGTCTTGCTCGTGGACGACTCACCATCAGAATAGATGGCCGTCCCACCACCATACATGGATCCGTCATCAAATTCCGCCCCATGGATGGATCCCATGAAGGCAGGTTTCATGGCTAGCTGAGCTCGGGCGGGTCTTGCACGCTGAGCTGTCTCGATGATGTCCGTGCAGATGTCCGGCTTAGGGCCCGGCTCGGCGATCTTGCCAATGAAGACGTGAATTCCGCCGAAGGGGACCCGGTACCCATACTCAATTGATCCGGCCTCGGGGCCTTAGCCTGCATCGTTGATGTAGAGCTTATCGCGATAACTCTTGGTCATCCGGCCCACAGCGTATCCCTTGATCCCTTCGAAGCTGCCCTTTAAGAACTTGAAACCACCGTGCGCTGGCCCCACGGTGGGCGCCAACTGTCGTGCAATAGTCACGACAGATGTCCTAGTGTGAGGACTTAGTCATGGAGCCATCGCAACTAGGTTAGCTTAAAGGGGTTAAATGGGACAAAGGACACAGAGATTTTATACTGGTTCGGCCCCTTTCGGTGAAGGTAAAGACCTAATCCAGTCTGAGGTGGAATTGCTTATGTCCCGATTACCAGGGAGCGAATACGCTTGACCTAGCTTTCGATCTCTTGTTTCTTGCCCTGAACCGCCATCGGGCCGTCCCTTTATATACACAGGTTGACGCCCAGCGGCTCGCCGAGTCCCAGCCGACTCATAGACAACATGTCCGGCTTAGTGACTAACTATACTTGTCTTACAATATAAGTCATACACATATGGTGGTTTAACCCTATGGGCCTTAAGTCGCCCTTGGGCCTTGGACCCTTGCTTTTATGAACCGCCTTCTTTAATATCCTCAGTCCAACTCCACCGCACGACCCCAAACGGACGTCCGGATTGGCCGGATTTTGTCCCTTTGGGGCGCCGATGGGTTCGCCCGTGTCCGGCCTTGTCCGTTGGGTCGTGCGTGCGCCCACCGCGCGGCCGCACCCCAAATCACGTCCGTGTCAGAACATGATTTAAAAAAACAGAAAACATAAATAAAACAACTAAAGAAAGTAAATAAACACAGTTTAATAAACAAAAAACTTAGTTAGGGGGGTCACGGCCACAAAACAGCCCAGTTCCACATCCGAGTGATATTAATAATTAAACATAAAAAAGGAAAAACGGCCGCCGCCCGCACGCTCCTGCCCGTGCCCGTCGATGACGTCGTCGTCGCCATCTTCAGTGGCCGCCGGTGTCGTCGTCGTCGCTGATGAGGTCGACGTAGGCTGGCGGCTTCCAGAGGTGGGCCGGCGATGCGTGGTAGACGGGGGTGGGCTGGACGGCGGGAGGTGCCTACACCACCTCCTCCTGTGCCAAGCCTCCCGCTCCGGTGACCGCGGCGGAGTGGTGCACCAGTTCATGCCCACGCCGGCGGCCATCTCTGGAGCAGTGCAGGACCAGCCCCACCCCTGGCCCAGCAGACCCGGGTGGAACGCGACCACCGGCTCCTCCTCCAACTCCGGCTCCACGGCCACCATCTCCAGCTCGGGGATGGCTACCTCGCCGACGGCGGAGCGAGCCATCATCTCCTCGAGGCCCTCCCATTGGCGCTCATCATGCGTGCGCATGGAGTCCTCCATGACACGCGCCATGAGACGGGCCTCCTCCTCCGCTGTCATGCGAGGAGGTGGTGGTGGCGATGGAGATGGCGAAGGCGACGGCGTGGGCGTGAGGCCGCACACCCGCCTACGCCCGCGCTCCTGGGGCGAAGCCGCTCGGCGCTCTGGGCGTGGCCGCCATGGCCCCGTGGACATGTCGGTGAAGAAGGACGCCCGCCGTGTGTCGTGCTCATCGCGGAACCAAGTTTCCCACAATGGCGAGTCGGGGGTGTATCTATCGTCGTAGTAGAGGTCGTCCGAGAGGAGGCTGCGGCGACGCTCGGTCTCCTCACGACGCGCACGGCCGGTCACCGGGACCGGCGGGATCAGCACGCGGTCGGCCGACAACTGCTAGTTGTTGGGGAGCTGGGCGTCGCTCCAAGCAAGCGGCATCCTTGTCTCCCAGTAACGGCGGCACACACTAGCGCGGATGTAGTGCCGGTCGCGCTCGCCGGCGAACGCGGGGGCAATGGAGAACACGGGCGGCGAGGGGGCCTGGCGTGGTGGATACGCGGTCTCCTCCTTCTTCACGGAGCCGACGCGGCGCCCCGGCGAGGAGCCAACCTCGCGGTCGTGCTTCCCTTGCGGCTGTGGTTCCAGAAGCCTATGGCTTCGAGGTGGCCGGCCGGCGAGCTCGAGGACGGGGGAGGGCTATGGTTTGGCGATGTCGGGTTTCGAGGAGGCCGCGGGATGGAGTGGGGCAGTGTGGACGATGATCGATCCATGGGTTGCCCATTTAAGAAGGACGGGAACCTTCCACTGGGCCGATGACAGGTGGGGCCGGCCGCCCGTGCACATTTATGTTGGCGGGTGGGAGGTAGGTGGCCGCCCCGCCACGCAGCCAAACGCGGACGAGCGGTGCGTCCGTTCGGTGTCCGCGACGCCCCAAACCCGGAGCAACTTTGCTCTCCAAATGGGTCGGCCCGGACACAAAACGGACCAGATGGGTCCGGGCCGTCGCGCGCTGCGCTGCTCCGTTTGTCCGTTTTACCCCAAACAGACGGGGCCGGACAGGATAGGGTCGCGCAGTGGAGTTGGCCTCATGGGCTTCGTATGGATGAACCGCCATAGGTATAACCCGGCCCCTCCTGAATGGGTCATACCTAATAGTCATGTCCCCAACACGTGCGGTGCTATTACCTCATTCCAAAGGGCATCACCACGTAAAGCTGCCCAAGCTAAGTATATCTAACTTGGTCTCGTTTTCTGTACTGGTACTTTCTAATGTATGAGAGGTTGAGATCGATTTTAGTACTAGTTCTATTACTTGCTAATTGGCCTGCTTAAATGCCACCAATATAATCTGATAGTTTTCAGATTAGATCTATTTTATGTAAAATCATCTTTTTCGCAAATCGTGGTTGCCGAGTTGTGCTAATTTGTTTGCAGTCAGACCAAGATTAAGAAAATTTTAACGATGACAGTTGTACCTATCGCGTGGCAAAGCATTGCGTGGGTCAACGCAAAAGTTAAAGAACAAGGATCGCCGAGGTGCAGGGCACATGGCCGATCCGGACTCAGCTTGGTGGCGGCACACATTAGGGCGTAGACCAAAAGTGTTACTAGTACTAACCTGATTGTGTACTATGGGCAGCACGTACGGATCACTTCGGCTATTCACAACCATCTGCTACAGTCATGGCCGTCAAACATGTTTTATTTTTCCTAACTATTCGATTAGCTCCTAAATTTTTCTTCTGTTGTTTTGCACTGCATCATTTTTGCAGAGATATTTTGTAAAAACTTGTATGCAACATCGGGCTGGCCGGCCTCATGTCGTCACCTAGGCCGACTGATCCGTGTGAACATCGTCATGCCGTCGAGCTGACTTCAGCGCTCAAGCCATATTTATCAGATTATTCACTTCGCATCAATTAATTATGCATCTCTTCCTAGATTTAGTCATTCGATTTTAATAGTAGTCCGAACACTACTTCTCCACCTAAAAGATCAAAACCAATCTAGTCTTGGTACTGCTTGGTATTTGTTCCGTACATATTGCTTCCTTTTCTTGCTCCGCAGACCCAGCTTGTGAGGACATGCTGCACATCGTCGGAGATCCTAAGCGGCTGTGTTCCAGCCGAGCACGGGCACGCGGCATCAAGCTAGAGCAGCAGACACGAACTGAATTTGGATCGCTTGGCAAAATACAGGAAGACCCAATCCTTCTTTCTTTTCTTTGTTATTCAATTCAGGCGGTCTCTGCTTTTTGCTAATCATTGTCTTTCTTGCACTTCTCACGTGCTAGCGCTGGTACTAGTACTATTACTAGGTGCAAATTCATGAGTGCCCACATTTGTCTCTTCGTATTGCTACAAAAAATAAACCAGGTCTGTTAAATGGTGGCCGCATTAATGACAGTCGCGGGGTGGTTCGATCAGTTTTCATAAACAGTTTGGCAAACGCCGCCTCCGGAACTCGGACCGACCTATGAATTCACGTTTTGTCACGCCTTTACCGCATCACGCCGACGCCTTGCATCGACATTGATTTCGGCGCCAGGCTATATCTCTTTAAAAAATATTATTATGCGTAAATTAATTATGCGAGGATTTTTTTATATATGTATATTATTATTTTTTTGGCTGCACTATTTTACATGTGTAGGTAATCGACTTCAGCTGCGTCACGCGGTCACTTCGCAAGCCGACGTCGTCGTCCCAATCGGCATAAATCGGCTTGCATGATCACCTTGTGGGTCGAATTGCCATACCGACATGTTCGGTTGCCTCGAGGACTGCATCGCTGAAAGAGCTCTACCACATCGGTGTTCGGCACACGGGCCATATTTCTTTTATTACTCACTTTGCATAAATTATTAATTATGCAATGATTTTTTTAATTTATTATTATTACTATTATCTTTGGCTTGCGCTATTTTCTGTGCACAGGTAAATGATTCGGGTCGGGCAGCACTGTCACCTCGGCATACCGACGCACCACGTCACCTCGGCTGGACCGGGGGCTTCGTCGTCACTTCATTAACCCACGTCGGGGACTTCGGTGTCACACTGCTGGCCTGCATTGGCCGTGCTATGTCGCCACTTCGTAGTGTCGAGCTCTTCGCTCCGCCACCTTGGGACCGGCTTGGGGGTTGGGACCTCGAGCCGCTACAAGCTCGGCCCATGTCACACGGAGCACATTAACCAGCTAAGTCTCTTTCATGCTCAAAAACTTTCAGTTTTAAATTTTGTTCGGTTCGACCAAGCATTATACTTTTTTGATAAAGTCGTTTGCGAATAACTTTCTTTGTCAAAACCTTGTTGGTTACAAACAAATTCAAATACCCCGTTTACTTGGGGGCTTCCTTTATGAAGTCATTCTTCTTGCATATGATTATTAATGTATCGCACCATTCCTTGTTCGTCTATTATGCCAAAATATGTATCATGTTGACTTAAGTGTTCCACAAAGCTGGGTTGCCTGGCTCCTGTGTTTACCCCTACGTTCCCGATTGTTCGGCTAGCGAGTAAAGAGAGCGCCTCTGCGATTGTTACAACCGGGTCATCCGAACTCGTACCTCAGACGGGTGAAGCCGAAAGCTAGCGCTCTTATTGTTTTAAACTATGGTCAGCAAATGACTGAACTCACGCGTACACAAATCTATTGCACAAGTCTCATAGTAATCATGAGCGACCAAAGAAAGCTACCGTTAGGGGCACTATTTTCTTTGAAGATGCTTCTTACGTTACACAAGTAATATAGCATAAGTTTCATGGGCACGCTTTATCTGTTACAGCCTCATGGCATGATTGCCTGGTTATCCGAAACACCGCCGATATTCTCGATAGGCGGAGTAGATAACACTTTTCGGCCCTTGGCTGAAGAGGGAGAAGCCGACGGTCGGTTAAGACGCGTTCAAAGTTCGGGGAACGCAAATATTATATAAGTACTTCAGTACATACAATCATTATACATAAAAAACTTTTACCCAAGTCACTTGGGGGCTCTTAAATTAATATGAGCCGTTTTATAATAGATGTTTTCCTCTTAGTCGCTGCAAAGTCTTTTTCTACCACTAATTTCTCGACTCAGGTGTATGATCAATAGCCGGGTAGCCTGGTTTCTCTCTAAAGCCTCTCACGTTTAGTTCACTAAACTGGCCTGAGAAACACTCCGCCTTCGGGATAGGGAGGTTGAAGCCGAAGGCTGAGCCACTTGAAGTCTAGAGATTTAATGTGTCATGTCAAAGCACGACGGAAGTACAATTTTAAGACCAATTTCGTATTGGCACCAAAACAACTTGATTCAATCTAGACGTAAAGTTTTTTACGCATGTTTTTTGGTCTTTTGAGCTTATAACATCTTTCACCTATTTTATGTTTTCCTTTCAGGAAGCGGGACATTCTCTTGGTTGAGGTGTTCGACAAACTCTTTTGTAAAAAACTACAGTTTGGCATCTTTTGTGCTAAACTTCACCTCGGTATTGTCAAAACATGCATGACAGTTGAACTGGTTCCCGAGGAGGTACGATCCTAGGGTCGGCCATGTTGCCCAACCCAATTATCGGGCGCTACTACATTGACAATCCAATGCAGAAAATGTAAGTGCAATATAGTTTCCGAGGAGATTATGATCCTCGGGTTGGTCGGCCGCACCCAACCTGAGTCTTGAGGACTGTGCACACCGCCTTTTGTGTCCCGAAGTATTCTGCCGAGCTAGGAGTTGATCCTCAAGCCGATTTTGCGAATCAACCTGACTCTCAGGGGCTACTGTGATCAATGCTCTTATGTCATCCTTCAGGTGCATCTCGGGTTTTAGACCGACATACACCTTGAGGGCTAGTGGCTATATATCTCGGCAGAGAATAAATTGTACCAATAAAAAATATTCACAAAACATCAGTCTGCAGTCGGGGTGGTGCACCACCTCGAAAGAAGTCCGACATAAAGCTCGGACTCCAGTGGCTGGCTCCATAGAGGGCATTTTCGGCATTAAGCCTGGCTGAATTCGTTCAATCTTTTAAAGACCGAGGTAGTTTATGACACCTCAGACTTTGACCATCGTTAGAGCTCGGATGAAGTCCGGCCCCTGTTCAACAATTCGTCCGATTAACCAGTTAACTTGCCGGTTAACCCCTATTCCTAGGGTCACTGAGTAGCCGATAAACCAATAAATCGTCCGATTATTTGATTAAATGGCCGATTAACTTGCCGATTAGCCTATTAATCCCCTACCCGCCAGCCAACCGAGCAGTTACCAGTTAACAATTTCCTCAACAATGAGTCCGGCGTTGGAGCTCGGGAGCAGTCAAGCATAAAGCTCGGATTTGAATGGCTCGTTCCATAGAAGACTACTCCGACATTTAAGCTCGGATGAACTCACTCAAATTTTCAGAGGCCAAGGTAATCTATGATACCTCGAATGGTGACCACCGTCGGTGCTCGGTTGTGAAAAGACACCTCGGATTTAGTTCGGTGTTGGAGCTCGAACGCAAGAGGATACCTTGAATGCCGAATAGTGTTGGAGCCCGGCTGTGAAAAGACACCTCGGATTTAGTTCGGCATTAGAGCTCGGACGCAAGAGGACACCGTCGCACGGGAAACACTTCAAACCCCAGGTGTGGCGTAAAAAACTACAAGGCGTTGATAAAGGCCAATAACTTAAAAGGGCTCCTCGGATGCCCAACATGTAAACTCATCGGATTCAGCTCGGTGATCATCAACATCGGACATGGGAAGATTTGTTGAACCAGTTTTTCAAGACCGACGATCGAGGACGAAGAATTATTCAAAAGAACCGAGGAGCATCCTCAACTTGAAGACCGGTTCAGGGGGCTACTGACAGTGTCCTGGACTAGGGGGTATTCACCACGTCGTCTCCCGATCAGTGGGTAGGGCCGAGGACCCCATGATGATTCACTGATGGGCCACTTCGGGCAGCCCATGTCGAATACAAGGAGGATTCCACAAGACTTGGCGCACAAGACAAGGACTCCTCTAAACCCTAGGCCTACAGTGCATATATAAACCGAGGTCAGGCTAGTCAATAGATAATCTCATATTCATTACTACAATCTTGTGGTAGATACATGTACTATGTACTATCCTCATATCAATACAATCAAAAGCAGGACATGGGGTATTATCTCCTTGAGAGAGCCCGAATGTGGGTAAAATCATGTGTCCATGTTACCATCGCTCCAAGACGCCTAGCTTAGGACCCCTACTACGAGATCTGCCGGTTTTGACATCGACATCGACAACACTGGAGGACTGCGGTTTTGGTGGTGCTCCTAGAGTACCGAGTCTTATCCTAGGGTGAAAACCCAAGGTCTGGCCTTTATGTGTTGTACCTGGCAATGATCTTCTTGAAGTCATTGTTTTGCGTGAACTCAGACTTTCTTCGGGTGAAAACCCAAGATCTTCGATCGGGCGACGACAACACTTGTGCATTGTTTCCTTCTTGGAGATGTTGCTTTGGAGAACCTCTTTCACATTCTGGGTGTTGTCTTTGGTGGTGGTTAGAGTGCTGTTGCTGCTAGTGATTGTTCATCGTGGCGGGATCTTTTTTTCTCTTTCTTTTTTTTTCATTTTTTGGTTGTGTGTATCCTTGATGTTTCTGGGCATCTTGTTGGTACAGAGGATAGATGTAATTGGTATCTTTGTGATATCATATTCCCTTTATCCAAAAATCTCGTGGCTCTGCCCGATGTCCATCTGAACCATGCTCTACAGATCTTGCAACAAAGCCCCAACCTGTACACGTTTACCATCAACAATTGGTCATCATCGACAACATTGCCACCAAGCTTGGCGTAGCCCCGGTCGGCGAGGAACTGGTCCAGGGAGGCCATGGGCATCAGGTTCTCCAGGGTGGGCAGGCCGGCGCCGCCCACCTGTGGTGGCGGCGGGTAGTGGTGGTTGTGGTGGCGGTACTGTCCCATCATGGAGAGGTTGAGCTTGGTGGGTGAGCCGAGCGGTGTGCCGGTGTCGTAGTGCTGCGGCTGTAGCCGCGGCGAGATCCCGTGGAGCGCAAGCCCCTCGATGACCGCCGCGGAGCCGGAGGCCGGCGAGGGGTGGCCCCCCGCGTCCATGGAGCTGTCCTAGTTGAGGTTGAGGAAGCCCTTCATGGCCGGCGGCAGCTGGTCCGGCGGGCCGCAGTTCATCTCCCATCCTCCCCCGCCGGAATTCCGCAAAGACCCGTCGCTGCTCCCCGCGCCCTAGCTGCCGCAACCAGCCAATCCAACCGCGAACCAAGAAACCGTCTCAATTCCGCGCCAGCCGCCGCGCGCGCGTGCGTGCGATGCGGTGCAGTGACGGGAGGAGAGTGACGCAGGCCTGAAGAGTGGGAGCAGAGAGGCGCGCGAGGGAGGCAAGTAGCTTGAGCAGCTCCCACCAAATCCCACTACGGGCGAGCAGGGTGGTGCTGAGATTAGGCAAAGGCAGGAGCTTTTGGTGTGCGTGACAACGCATGAAGGAGGGAGGGGAGAGGGAGAGAAAGTGGGGAGTGGGAAATAAAGAAGTACCTAAACCAAATCGAAAAGCTCCCACCGCAGGCGAGCTAAAAGCATAAGACGGGACGAGGTTGTGAGGCCATCTCCATCGCGCAACCCCATCCTGTCCGGCCCCGTCCGTTTGGGTTAAAAGGAACATACCGGGCAGCCCAGCGCGCGGGAGCAAATAGACTTTTGTCCGTTTTGTGTCCGCTTTCGACCCATCCCTGGCCCAAGTTTGCGCCGCTTTTGAGGTGAAACGGACACCAGGCGAACGCGCCGGCCGTCTGCGTGTGTCCTCTCCTGCCCCGCCCGTCGGTGGCATAGGGCGGGCCTTTTTTTATCTGCCCCCTCCCTCCCTCCGGCCGCACCCCACTCCACTCTTCTCCACTCTTACCCTCGCCGCCGCCGCCGCTGCCATTGCAGCTGTCCAGCTCAGACGCGCGCCCGCCCAGCCCTTCCCCTCGGCGCCGCCGAGCTACCAAACCACGGCCAACTGGTTTGCGCACCCGCCGACCGGATTTGGGGTGGATTCGGTCGGTCTTGAGCTCGCCCGGCTGTGGGAGGCCGGGCCACGCCATGGACTGGCCGGGCACCTCACTAGAAGACCCTGGCAGGGCCGCAAGGCCACATGCAGGCAGTGGATCCTCCTCTAGCCGCTCGGATCTGCACCGTCGGTGGTCCGCCAGGAGATACACGAATGGCGGCCGACTGGGCCTGGTGCTTGCCCAAAAGCTCGTCGGCGCACCGTTGCCACTCATTAAGTGCGACCACTGCCCAAGGATGGTCGTGCGCCGCGTGTCTACAACGCCGAAACATCCCGGATGGGTGTTCATCAGGTGCTTAAACGATGGGTATGTGCTCTTTTTAGCTTCGGTTTGTGCTCTCGGATTAGACTAGCTGTGCTAATTTCAAATTTTTATTGTGTAGAATGGATGCAAGTTTTGGTATTGGGAAGAAGAGTACATCGATATATTGATAGAGCGAAATTTAGTACATGTTCGTGCACTTTTAGCTAGCATAGAGGTTGTAGATGAGACAAGTGCACTTGTTGCTAGATTAGAAGCTAGACACGAGACTAGGTGTGAGGAAGCAACATCGACTTCTGGCTTGAAGAAGAAAGGAGGGTGCAACATCGAACCTCCTCCACAGATCAACAATGAGTGCATCGAGAAGGCCCTAACCCAACTCAAGGGAGCAGTTATGGAAGTTGGGTATCTTCTTAAATGTATTCTTGTGGTTTTTGTTTTCTTTGGCCTTGCTTTACTAGTCAAAATGTGATATGTATTTGTCATGTACCAAAAATAAATGATGAAAAAAAGTTAAGGACTTGCAAAGAAAAATGCAAGCGGACAGGATGCGGTCGGGATGCGTCCGCACGCTGGGCACATGGCCACCCCATACCAGAAACTGCCCGGACACGACCCCATTGCCTTACCCAAAAGGACATAATCTGGGAAAAACGAACATCCGTTTAGGGTCGCGCGGTGGAGATGGCCTGAGAGGGAGGGAGGGAGCGTGGTTTGAGACGAGTACTAGTAGTGGAGTATGTGTGCGTGTATGATATAGGTCCAGGATGGCATGGGTCAAATTGGACGGGCCATGGGCATCGTCACCTCGCCCTTTCCTGCCATGAAATCAGGGAGGAAGGAAGAATCACCGGAGAGAGCTCACCGAGGGTGGGGTGAAAAGGGCGAATGGCAACTGACGATGAGGCAAACATAAAGAAATGTTGTGCTAGTAGCACAGACAAACATGGCGAAATTCGGGCCTGATAACAAATTGTTTTGCGGCTGCTTGCACCCTGGGATATTTTCCAAGTTTTCATTTCAATAGGAGGTGAGGCCAACTCCAGCGCGCGACCCCATATCGTCCGGCCCCGTCCATTCGAGGCAAAACGGACAAACCCCACGGCCTAGCGCGCGACGGTCTGGACCCATCTGGTCCATTTTATGTCTGGGCCGACCCATTTCGAGTGCAAACATGCGCCGGGTTTGGGTCGCGGCGGACAGCAAACGGACGTGCCGCTCGTCCACTTCGGAGCCGCGTGGCAGGCGACCACCTAGCTCCCACCGCCCCGACATTAATGTGCACGCACGGCCCGCCCCACCTGTCATCCACCCAGGCGCGCGGTTGGCGTCCTTCTTAAATGGGAAGCCGTGGACCGGTCGCAGTCCACGCTCCCACTCCACTCGCCTGCGGCCTCCTCAAAACCCGACACTAAACCCTAGCTCTCCTTTCCCTTCCTCGAGGTCGTCGGCCGCCCGCAGCCATGGTGCGTTGGAGCTTCGGCCGCAAGGGGACGCACGACCACGAGGCTGGCTCGTCCTCGGGCCGCCGCCGCCGCGACATCAAAGAGGAGCCCGCATCACCACCACGCAGGGCCACTCGCCTCCTGCATTCTTGATCGCCCCTATGACCGGCGGCGAGCGCAACCGGCACTACATCAACGCGGATGTGTGCCGTCGTTACTGGAAGATGAGGACGCCGCTCCCCTGGAGCGACATGCACCTGCCCAATAACTGGCACTTGTCCGCGGATCGGGTGCCGATCCCGCCGGTGCCTTTGAGCGGCCGTGCGCGCCGCGAGGAGATCCAACGCAGCCGCTGCCACCTCCTGCCAGACGACCTCTACTACGAACCCAAGTACGTCGTCAACTCGGCCCTCTGGGACACTTTGTTCCAGGACGAGCACGACACGAGGCGCGCCTTCTTCTTCATCGGCACCTCGTTGGGGCTGCTGCGGCCACGTGAGCACCGTGCGCGCGCTCCGAGCTCTCCCAAGTGCGCGGGCGTAGGGTGGTGCGCGGCATCATGCCGACGCCGTCACCGACGCCCTCTCCATCGCCACCGCCACCTCCTCGCATGACAGAGGAGGAGGAGGCTCGGCTCCTTCGGCGTGTCATGGAAGACTCCATGAACACGCACGACGAGCGCCAATGGGATGGCCTAGAGGAGGCGCTGGCACTCTCTGCCGCCGGCGACGTCGCCTTCTCTGAGCTGGAGATGATGGTCTTCAAGGAGGAGGAGAGGAGGGAGGAGGAGCCCGTCGCCGCGTTTCACCTGGGCCTGGTGGGCCAGCGGTGGAGCTGGCCGTGCAAGGCTTCGGACATGGCTGACGCCGTGGGGTCGTGAACTGGTGCCTCACGCCGCCACGGTCATCGGAGCGCGAGTCGTCGCCATGGGAGGAGGTGGGGCAGGCACCTCCCACCTTCCAGCAGGCTCCTATCTACCACGCACCGTCGCCCCATCTCTGGATGCCGCCGGCCTACATCGACCTCGTCAGCGACGATGATGACAACGACGACGCATGAGAAGACGTCGACGGCCACGGCGGGAGCGCGCAGGCGGCGGTTTTGTTTTCTTTTTTTCATGTTAATTATGGCTGTGAACCGTGGAACTTGGGCCGTTTTGTGGTTGTAACCCCAAATTATGTTTATGTTTTAATGTTTGTGTTTATTTCATATTTTTCGCATTTTATTTTAGTTTTTGCATTTTTTTAATCACGTTCACCCCGGACATGATTTGGGGTGTGGACGCGCGTTGAGCGCACCGACAACCCAACGAACCCAAACGGACATGGACCGCCCCATTGCCGTACCAAATGGACGAAAACAGGCCAAAACGAACGTCTGTTTGGAGTCGTGCGCTAGAGTTGGGCTGAGGGCATCTCCAATGGTTTTAAGATAGTTGTTGATAGACTTTACCACATGATTTTTTTTGATAATGTGTCGTACAATAAATAAGGGAAGAGAGGAAGGTTGTATGTACTTGAACCAACACCCTTTGCACAAGTTTCAATGTAGAATGAGAGAGCACCTTATTTATTTTTTCACATCTTATTAGGCAAACTAGATTCAATCCATTGAATTTGTTGTATGTTAAGATATTAATTAATGACATGGGACATGGAGCTGCTGTTGCGTTGGCCTTTGCCCATAGAACCAATCATTAAATCGTGGAATGTGGCGCGAGGGAACGTCGCACGGAGCAGGCGACGCTGCTTGGTATTTCGGGTTGGAGCCTACCGCTGCCAAGCACCACAGGCTCCTAGCCTAGCCAGCAAAATGAGCAGATTTTTAATCATCTTCACTGTCTACTTTTTCTTTATTTTGATTTGAGGATGCATGCTGCGGCGGCGGCCCACTGGATTGGATGGAGCCCGGCCGGGCACTGTTTGAGAGGCCGACCTGATTGGGGTTTTCATCCCCTTCCGCGAGACGGCTTCTTTTTCTAATTAGCGGGTCTCAAAACCATGTTCGTCTTGTCTTCCATTTTTTTACTTCCACTGAATTTTCAAAATTGTCTTTGAAATTTTACTTGCTGATTTGCATTCTGGAATTACCTGTCCTGCCCAGTTTCCCCCTGAAAAAAACACTATACTAGTACCAGAATTGCTTGTATGTACAGACTACATACAGAAGCGTGCACAAACAAAAGGAAAGTACGGATGGACAGACGTTGGTATTTTGCATAGGATTTTCCTATCTTTTTAGTCTTGTATGGTCGGTGATTACGTGTCTTGTACTTGATCTTTATTCTATATAAAATGAGACATGTATTACCATGCAAAAAAAAAAAGACGGCATGGAATGCGAACGTGGAGCGTAGGACATTTATGATTGGCCTGCCCGTGAGATTTGTTCAACAAACGTGCTCCTCAAAACATAAATCCGTACTACTACTGTACGGTGTACACTGATTAATGACAATATTGAACCGCTCAGCTTAGTAGTGTAGTGGACGCCTCGCACCGGCCCGTTCGCCGCTGCTCCTGTTGCTCCTACCGAGAACACAATTCAGAATTTTGTGTTAATATCGGGGAAAAAAACAGCACTGGAAAGAAAGCCCCCAAAATGGAAAATTTCGCTCCGGTCCTTGAGGATTTATCCGTCCTCCTGGACATACACATGTCCACGGCACGCCAACTGTTGTCGCGACAAGAGTTCCGCGCGGTTCGTGAAATGGGAGTCGTATCCACGCGTGCATCTGGGAAGTCATCTAACTCAACCAAGAAACATCAGCAGTGTTGATCTAGAAGGACCAACGACGGCGTTGATCTAGAAGGACCAACGGTCGAGAAATTGGAACGGCGAATGTAGACCATCGCAATACTGCACGGATCCTGATGCCCAAATCCATGAGACACAAGCTCGCGAGTTGTCCCTGTGGAACCGCTAAAAGCATCTACGGCTAGCCATGTAAGAAGAGGTGGCACCAGAGAACCAAACTACCAAGAGATAGCCTCCACCTTCCCAAAACGAAGACACTGACGACCAAACCCTAAACTCATCAATCTAAAGAGCCAAGGAGACCATGAGGTTACCGTCTCATCGACATCATCTGGAGTACCGCCGTTGCAGACATATTGCAAAACATAACGTGACTCCTAATTAATAGATAGGACATTTGAGAAAGAAAAATAGAGAGAATAGAACATTCTAAGCTTAGAGAAAAATTTCTTATCAGCTTTTGTCCACTAAAGTGAAACAAATTATATAGGAGTGACGCCTGGTAGATAGAATCATGATCTGCACGTGAGATGGCGAACCTGTATTTGGAGTATATTCATGTGCATGGGTCTTGTAGGTTTCTCTTACGCGAGTAGCCCACATATCGTTATGAGGATCTCTTGTCTTGACCCTTCGAAAAAAAATGGCGTAAATAGATGTAAAAAATCGACATTCTTCGGATTAAAAGGATTGCTCCTGCCGGTTACTCAAAAATAATAATAAAATAAAATCCTCAAGATGTCCTACTGTTGAGTGCCATCAAGTTGGAATTTATGGCAGCCAAAAAATGGAATTTATGGAAGTGTCTTTTGGGAAAATTTATGGAAGTGCTAATCAAAGACAAAATCAGCTCCTTAGACGGCAATAAACCCCAATTATTAGCCCAAGTACTACCACTACTAGTACATTTCTTCCTCTTATGCTTGAAAGATCCAAGAAGGGCCATGCAAGGATATGAAGGCCCGTACCAAAGGCAAATTCCACACGCCCTAAGGGTATCTCATGCCCATTCTGAGAAACGTGAACGGTGACGGTACGTCCAGATTTCCAGACAGGCGCTGGTGCCCTAGTACGATTTCTTTTTTTCTTTCGATCAATCAGGTGATACCAATAATATCCACCTCGATGATAACGCACACGTTAATCCAAATGAGGCAATGCCAGTGACTAATCAGAGGCCCTTCGTCTCCGGCAATTTTGACAATTTTAAACTGTGGATGAAATCATTTCATAAAATAAACTGTCCCTAAAACAATTTCACTTGGCTGACCTTTTTGAGTGGCGGCCGACACGAAGGCGCCACACTATACTGTGCAACGCTTCACTGACAGGCGCTACACGCCTGACCAACGTCGCACTCCAGACTGCCTAAAAATTACTAAGTCAATGTGCAGCGCCTAAGAGCTAGGCGCCACACTATACAGTGTAGCGCCTAGCCTCTAGGCGTTGCATTAGTGGTTGCACTATTTAACACTACAAAATGAAGCAACCACTAGTGTAACGCCTAGACGCTAGGCGCTACACTGTATAGTGTGGCACCTAACTCTCAGGCGCTGCACACTGACTTAGTAATTTTCAGATCATCCAGGTGCGACGCTGACTACGCGTGCAGCGCTTATCAGTAAGGCGCTGCATAGTGTTGTGTGGCGCCTTCGTTTTGGGCCACTCAAAAAAGTCAGTTGAGTGATTTTTTTAAGGCCAGTTCATTTTGTGAAATGATTACATTCATAAGTCATAATTGTCAATTTTGCCTCCGTCTACGGCCCGTACTGGTAGCCGGATTCGCCCTGGCAGCTTCGCAACGACGCTCAAATCTATCAGCCATTGCTGCCTCTCATTCCGGTGGTAGATACAAACGTGGATCGGGAAAATATCTGGTGCTCCGGGAGCACCTAAGCTTAGGTGCTCCCGTTCGACCTCAGCCGTTGGATCTCAAATCCAACAGCTCCTGTGAGATGACGAACATTTATACAAAAAAGCCCTTCTAGAATCTGAAAATTTCACAGAAGTACAGCAGCTACAGCAGCTTCTCATGCACCGTTGGATCTGAGATCCGATGGCCCAGAAGCCCGTATCATGGGAGTACCTATCCTCCGGTATCACAGGATACTCAACGTGGATCGGCCATGGGTAGACGACCCACGTACTCCCAACGGACGCACAGTGGTGGTGGTGGTGGGGTAAACCGGTCGACTAAGTGAATCGCATTGCCTGAAAATGATAAAACCTTTACTATTGACGTGAAAAGTTTCCCAAAGGAATGACTGCCGTGGTGTTCTGGACGGAAAAAAACAAAACCGGTACTATATAAAAGTTACTATTCACATTTTTTAGGCTTGTGATTTTTTTTGCCGCGAATATCATGAGAGTCATTCCTCGGCGAAACATTTTACTCGAGTATTATCCTAGGCCATCTCTCTTACAAAAATGTTTCAGAAAGTTTCGACTCTTTTTGTTTGTTTTTCCAATTCTATTTGCATTGACCCACATGTTCCAAAGATCCGCACCGCGCAACCCTATCCCTATAAAACACGCAACAGGTACGAATACTAACTTGTGAAGTTGCGTGTATTTATAGAGGCATGCACAAACAAAAGAAAGTACGGGTAGGCAGAGGCATGGGTTACAAATGGAGTGTAGAAGATTTATGATTGGTCAGTGAGATTTGTTCAACAAACGTGCTCGTGAAACATAAATACGTACGGTGTACACTAATGACAGCATTGAACCGCTCAGGTCGTGGACGCCTCACACCGGCCCACTCGTTGCTGCTGTTGTTCCCCTACCGTAGAACACAAGTAAGATATTATTATTTTTGGCTCTATATTGGGAAAACACGAACCTTGCTACACGTACCACACTTTTTTTTTGAAAAGCATTTGTATTCCATTCAACTACAAGCACGATCCGTACAAATACAAGTACAAAGGCGAAAAAAATGGTACAACCATTACAGCCGTCCCGCCATATCACAGAGAGCACCCAGACAAACACCAAAATTGCACAAAGGTCCTTGTGTCCCTGTTCATCCTCTACCATCGCCGAACAGCCGTAATCTCTGCCGTCGTGGGGGCAAAGGAGAGTGGCGGGCCAAGAAGCAAGGGCAGGAGCACCATCGCACGTATCACACTATAGTATGGTTTTTGTACGACAAATGAATGTAGCCTTTCATTAGGTCCATTGAGTAGAGCAACGTCGGCTCCAGGGCTCCCCGGATCGCTCCAGGGCTCCCTCGATCGCTCCCTCCAGGGCGATCAGGGGGCCAACCCTAGCGTCCCGGTCGCCGACCCCTCCCCTCTCTCCTTCACCTCGTCGTCCCTAGAGATGTGCGTCGGGTAAGCCCGGTTGCCGCCGGTGATGGGGACGGCAGGGATCTAGGCAACAACCCCGCGATCTGGAGGGACCGGTGGCGCGTGATCTCCCTTCGGTCTTCGTCTTTCCCGGCGGTTTGGCGCTGCTCTGACGGCTTCATGGGGAGGGCGGACCAAGATGGGATGTGGCCATGGTTGATTGGTCGGCGACGCCTCCGGTCAGATATGAAATTGCCGGTGCCCCTGGCAATGGTGGCCATCTCCTCCGCCAGAGGTGGTCGGCCTGAGGCTGGATGGTCCGATCTCGAGATCCGCCATCTAATTCTAGCTGCGAGTCGGGAAGACACGGTTGTCGGTGAAACCGAGTCGATGGCAGGCGATGCCGGCGTTCTGCGTCGTTACCTTGATGAAGGCATCGTCATGTAACTACTGTTGACCCACTCGTGCTGCTCCGGTGGAAACCCTAGGATCTGGTCTTCCAAATCGGAGGATGGTGGTACTGCGGTGTCGTTTTCTCTCTTGGGAGCATTGTTTGTGGAGCATAGCTGGAAGACAGAGGGAGTGGTGGAGCGGCTTGGTCTTGCACATAGATTTCGATGGAGATGTCAAGTCATGCTTGGCCGGCAGGTGCTACATTGAGGCTTGCCTGGTCGGCAGCTGTTACGCACGACAGATCTTCCAAAATCTTCACGGCTGGACGAACGACGCGGGGTGGTGGCGCCGTTGGGCGCCGTGGTGGCGTCAACGGATGGACGGGCTGGCAACGATGATGCAAATCTCTCTCCTAAAGATGGGTCAGCGGTTCGATGATGATGGCGGCGTCTAAAACGTGTGCATGTGGTGTATGCATTAGGTCTGCTGCACCGTTTGTGCGTTCCGATACGTTATGTGGATGGATCGATGACTACACTGGTTTTAGATATGAGAAGTGAGAGCACTCCATATTATCGAGTTTTGTAGGTGTGAGTGGTGGCTTCGGGTGGCTTGATGTATGTTCTTGTTAGACCTATGTTGAATAATAAATAAAGATGGTTGTTGATACGCCTCCAACGTATCTATAATTTTTCATTGTTCCATCCTATTATATTATCTGTTTTGGATGTTTTATATGCATTAATATGTTATTTTATATTATTTTTGGGACTAACCTATTAACCTAGAGCCGAGTGCCAATTTATTTTTTTGCCTGTTTTAGAGTTTCGCTGAAAAGGAATACCAAATGGAATAAAACTTTCGCGGTGATCTTTCTTGGACCAGAAGCAAACGAGGAGACTTGGAGATGAAGTCGGAGGAGCCACGAGGTGGCCACAAGGGTGGAGGGCACGCCCATGGGGGTAGGGCACGCCCCCTGCCTTGTGGGCCCCTCGTGGGTCTCCTGACCTAATTCTTTCGCCCATATATACTCTTATACCCCAAAACCATCAAGGGGAGCCACGAAAACACTTTTCCACCGCCGCAACCTTCTGTACCCGTGAGATCTCATCTAGGGGCCTTTTTGGCGTCCTGTCGGAGGGGGATTCGATCACGGAGGGCTTCTACATCAACATTATTGCCCTTCCGATGAAGCGTGTGTAGTTTACCACAGACCTACGGGTCCATAACTAGTAGCTAGATGGCTTCTTCTCACTCTTTGATTCTCAATACCATGTTCTCCTCGATGTTCTTGGAGATCTATTCGATGTAATACTCTTTTGCGGTGTGTTTGTCGAGATCCGATGAACTGTGGATTTATGATCAGATTATCTATGAATATTATTTGAATCTTCTCTAAATTCTTATATGCATGATTTGATATCTTTGCAAGTCTCTTCGCATTATCGGTTTAGTATGGCCTACTAGATTGGTTTTTCTTGCAACGGGAGAAGTGCTTACCTTTGGGTTCAATCTTGCGGTGTCCTTTCCCAATGACAGTAGGGGCAGCAAGGAACGTATTGTATTGTTGCAATCGAGGATAAAAAGATGGGGTTTTCATCATATTGCTTGAGTTAATTCCTCTACATCATGTCATCTTACTTAAGGCATTACTTCGTTCTTTATGAACTTAATACTCTAGATGCATGCTGGATAGCGGTCGATGTGTGGAGTAATAGTAGTAGATGCAGGCAGGAGTCTGTCTACTTGACACAGACGTGATGCCTATATTCATGATCATTGCCTTAGAGATCGTCATAATTATGCGCTCTTCTATCAATTGCTCGCCAGTAATTTGTTCACCCACCTTATTATTTGCTACATTGAGAGAAGCCACTAGTGAAACCTATGGCCCCGGGTCTCTTTTCCATCATATTAGTTTCCGATCTACTATTTTACAATCTTTTATTTTCCTATCTATAAACCAAAAATACCAAAAAATATTAGTTTACTATTTATCTATCTCTATTAAATCTCACTTTTGCAAGTAATTGTGAAGGGATTGACAACCCCTTTATCATGTTGGGTGCAAGTTTGTTCGATTTTTTGTGCAGGTATTCGGTGACATGTGCATTGTGTGTACTGGATTGATACCTTGATTCTCAAACTGAGGGAAATACTTACTCTACTTTGCTGCATCACCCTTTCCTCTTTAAGGGAAAAACCAACGCAAGCTCAAGAGGTAGCAGGAAGAATTTCTGGCGCCGTTGCAGGGGAGATCTACGCCAAGTCAAGCCATACCAAGTACCCATCATAAACTCTCATCTCTTGCATTACATTATTCACCATTCGCCTCTCATTTTCCTCTCCCCCACCTCTATAATGATTTTCAAAAAGATTTGCCTTTTCTTCGCCCCTCTTCCGTTCGTCTTCTTTGCTTGCTTTTTGTGTGCTTGTGTTGGATTGCTTGCTTTGTCGCTATGGCTCAAGATAATACCAAATAGTGTGAGTTTTCCAACACCAACAACAATGATTTTATTAGCACTCCGATTGCTCCAACTACTAATGAAGAATCTTCTAAAATTAATGCCGCTTTTCTGAACCTTGTTATGAAAGATCAATTTTCTGGCCTTCCTAGTGAAGATGCCGCATCCCATCTAAACAATTTTGTTGATTTGTGTGATATGCAAAAGAAGAAAGATTTGCATAATGATATTATTAAATTGAAGCTATTCTCGTTTTCGCTTAGAGATCATGCTAAAACTTAGTTTTCATCTTTGCCTAAAAATAGTATTGATTCGTGGAACTAGTGTAAAGATGCTTTCATCTCTAAGTATTTTCCTCTCGCTAATTAAGATCATCTCCCTTAGGAACGATATTATGAATTTTAAGCAACTTGATCACGAACATGTTGCGCAATCTTGGGAGAGGATGAAATTGATGATACGAAATTGCCCGACACATGGTATGAATTTGTGGATGATTATACAAAAAAATTATGCCAGATTGAATTTTGCTTCTAGAAATCTTTTAGATTCGGCCGCGGGAGGCACTTTTATGGAAATTAATTTATGAGAGGTGTCAGGACCCCGACTCAATGCCACATCGATCTAGCATGTAACACCTCATATCACTTTGCGGCCTCACGCACGGTATTCCACGTGTGTCGCCTTACCTTTGCCCGGGACCGTTTGCGCCTTTTGGCACACGTATATGATAGTGTCGCTAGCATCCATATGATAAGGAGCCCGGGCTGACATGGCTAGTCGTAAACCCAAAGTGGCGCAAACCTACAAGGACAGGCATCCATGACCCAGCATCGAACGTGTCGGTCATCAGCGAGTGAATCCAGGCTATAGCACTGGGCTAGCAGGACTCCGGTGAACCGGGCTGTAGCGGGCTAACAGGACTCCGGTATTCATCGCGTGACATTTCCCCGAAGGGACAGACACATGAACGAAGAAGGACACATGCCGGCCAGCCTAAGTGTTCCGGAGTAGTAGCAAGCTACCATGGCTCAGTGGAAGCACTAGTCAGATCCCACACATACCAAGCATTTCAATAACATACACACAATATGCTCGATATGTGCAAATACAACATGGCATCACAACATGACTCTACGACTCAAGTATTTTATTCAATAGGCTCCGGGGAGCGAGATATTACAAACATAGGTCTCATGACCCAACATTCAGAACATACAAATTAAAGCACATGCGTAAGCTTAACATGTTTGAGTACAAACACCTACAAATGAAAAAGGCTTGAAAGCCTGACTATCTACCAGATCCTGCCGAGGGCACAAGATCATAGCTGAGGTATCAAGCTAAACGTCGAAGTCCACGCGGAACTACTAGCGAGACCAAAGTCTCTCTGCAAAACATAAAATAGGCAAACGTGAGTACAAATGTACCCAGCAAGACTTACATCAGAACTAACTACATATGCATCATTATCAACAAAGGGGATGGTGGGGTTTAACTGCAGCAAGCCAGCTTTGACTCGGTGGCTATCCTGAACTACTACTGCAAGTAACTCTTTTGAGGTGGCGCACACGAGTCCACATATTCACCATATCAATACACCACTATGTATCCGCTCCCGTCTCCCTATGAGAACGCCATCCATAGCACTCACGCTTATCTTGCGTATTTTAGGGTATCCACTTTCACTTGTCTATGAACTGATATAAGTAACCCAGAAGTCCTTTTCTGCGGACACGGCTATTCGAATAGATGATGTTAACAATGCAGGGGTGTACTTCTTCATACATGTTTCCACCACTTAGCGTCTCTAGTCCAGGTTTATCGCCTATTCGGGTTCCATCCGCGAGGAGATCCGGCCGGAGTTTCGCTCACAACCCCAAACGATGTGTGCAGGGTTCCTGAGACACCAAACGGGCGCCCGATACACCGTGCCACATGCCTACCGCATCACAGCCCACCCCTTCGGTCAGCGCTGCGCACGGCCTCCAGCATACTACAAACACCAGAAACTACTTGCAACTCCTGGACAGAGGACAAGGGTGATTAAGATGTCAAGCGGGGTCATATTTCAGGGCCCAATGCATGGTAGTAGCTGAATCATGGATCACAAACACAGAACTCAGTTCCTAAGGACGGCTTCAATGAGACAACCCACCATGTACTCCTACATGGCCTCTCACCACTACCTTTACCAAATCATGTTCACACACTTAGCTCTCACACAATAGGACATGTTCACACACCTCTGATTCATCCCCAATGAATCAAACCTGACTCAACTCTAAGCAATAGTAGGCATGACAAACAAGCATGAATGAGTAGGCACATCAGGGCTCAAACAACTCCTACTCATGCTAGTGGGTTTCATCTATTTACTGTGGCAATGACAGGTCATGCACAGGATAAAGGGATTCAACTACCGCAGCAAGTAACAGTTGAATCGATGTTGTCCTAATGCAGTAAAAGAGAGCAGGAGCGAGAGTGTGGGTTTGTACCGGAATGAACAAGGGGGTTTTGCTTGCCTGGCACTTCTGAAGATAGTATAGTTCTTCATCGGTGTCATCGATCACATCGTCGGTACACGTCTACTGAGAGGGGACAAGCACCGACACACAAAGAAGAAACACAATCAATGCAATGCACAATATGATGCATGCTATGACATGGCAATAAGAATGTGTTTTGGGCTAATGCAACTAGCAGCAGATTAAATTGAGTTGGTTTGAATCCAAGATTCAAATTCAAACTCCATATATGAGATTTCAAATGCCATTAATTCAAATTGTTGTATACAGCAGCTTTAAGTTGTTCTAACATACATGAAAATGGTATATATGGATAGATTGGATTTTTCTGATCATTTTTCATATATAATTTATCTCATTTGGAGTTACGGTTGATTTTCTATGATTTTTAGAAGTTTAGGCAATTTTCTGGATTTTCCTGAATTAAATTAAATCCAGAAAATGACTTATTGCGTCAGCTCTGCATCACTGTGACGTCAGCTGGTCAACTGCGGCTGACCCGGTCAAACCTGACTAGTGGGGCCCATTGGTCAGTGACTCGGGGCTGGTTAGTGTCACAGACAAGTGGGGCCAGTCAATGGCCACGTCAGCGAGGTCAACGCCGACGCATGGGCCACTGTGATTAAATAAAACTAAACAGAAATTAAACTGGTGTTAGTTAAGGGCGTGGGGCCGAGTAGTCAGTGAGAGAGGGAGTTAGTTAGCCCCGTCATTAGCAGTTA
The DNA here is from genome assembly GCF_002162155.2 of Triticum dicoccoides. Taxonomy (NCBI): domain Eukaryota; kingdom Viridiplantae; phylum Streptophyta; class Magnoliopsida; order Poales; family Poaceae; genus Triticum; species Triticum dicoccoides. The sequence goes on from NC_041385.1 coordinate 724,548,773, forward strand.
ACAATGTTGCCATGTCGGCCTGCCGGCGTTCAGCCGTCGGCGACCATTTGCCACGGCGGACGTGCATCGGGAAAGCGCTAGGGGCCGCGGTTTGTCGTGCAGAAAGCATCGGGGAGAAGCCCTTGCTCGGGCGCATCCAATGGGCCAAACAGGGGGTCGCAGGGCTGCCGGAATTTCGCCGGCGACGAGTTTTGGCGGGGGCGCAACTACGGGTTTGCACGGGCGCGGCGTGGCGGAGCACGAGGAGCTCAACCAAGGGCATAGACGGCGTCGTCGGGTCACCAGGAGCACGTCTGTGCCACCAGGGCGAGCAAGCAAAGCTCGGGGGCGCGTGGCTCAACGTCCATGGCGGTGGCGGGCTTCGGTCGTCAGTAAACTAGGAGCTACGGCGTGAAAACGGGACAACAGAGAGGGGGGTTCGAGGGAGAGGCTTACGGCGGTTGCAACGGTGCAGACGGCGAGCTCGGGGAAGGCCAAAGCTGAGCGGGGCGGCGAGGTCGATCTCCGGCAGCCGAGGAGGGGAAAAGCATCGGTGGCGGTGTTGCAGCGCGTCCGGGGCCTCGTGGGTCGTCGAGAAGGTCGGGGACGTCGAGTCGGAGCTCGCAGGCACGGCGAGGGGTCGAGGGGGACGCGGTGGCCGCGGCTATGGTGAACGGCGGCGACGAACTCGCTCGGGCATGAGGGGGAGAGGACGAGGGGGGAGCATAGGAGGGGAGAGTGGTGACCAGGGGGCCGAGGCAGCGCCGAGGAGAAAACGCGACGCGTCGCGGTGGCCAGGTGATGCAGGCAAGCAACCTGGTGGCGTGGCGCCCGCGCGCACGCCGTGCGCTGTCCCTCCCCTGCCTACTGGCAGAGGTGGGTGACGACTGGCATAGGCCAGTGGGCTAGGCCATGCTGGGCCAGGCCAGGTGAGCACCAGGTAAAACCCTCTCTCTGCTTTCTGTTTTACTTTTTATTTGTTTCTGTTCTGTGTTTTGAAATAGTAGAAATACTATTCCATTTAGGAAAAACCTGAAAATATCCAAAGGCACATTTGAAAATATTCTCAACAGCCTAAAAATACCTTCAGGATTATTTGGGCATTTCAAAATATTTATAGGATTTAAATTGCCCAAATGTAAATACTTATGGCTTGGTGCAAAAATCCAGAATAGCCTCCAAAAATATGAAACCATTTTTGGCAGAGGGTTTAGCCAGGACCAAAGATGGTAAACATTTATGAAGGGCATTTTGGGTTCATTGAAATTCCAATTGTTGGAACCTAGTATTTCAAAAGGGGGTGTTGGGGTTTGTTAGTCCCCATTTCAAGTTTAAGAAAAATTTAGACATGATGCACACATGACACTATCATAGTGCAATGCCAGAAGCTAGGGATGTGACAACTCACCCCCACTAAACAAGAATCTCGTCCCGAGATTCAAGCGTAGGGTAAGATGAAGGGGGAACGCAAACTAACACAATCTGCACCATCCAGGTTGCATCTCATAAGAACGTTGATTCGATCACCATCTTTGTCTCGATGTCTTGCTCTGAGAACTCCAGCTATCATGACAACGAGAGGAAGGGGAAAACTCTAGAAGGATCGATCTTCTTGAAGATCGAACGACTCAAGATCAACTCACGAGATGAGACATAGCAACATGTCTCGAGCTAAGACGCGAGGCACACATCCAAAGGGATGGAGTGGAACAAATGACAAAGGTTCACTAGGTAGGCAACAATTCCACACTTAAGAAGGTGGTGAACGGTTGTCAACATGGCGGGGAGTTAGGTTTCCAACACACCATATCGAGACACCTCAGGGAAGGTGACTTGTAGGATCAATACCTTAAGTAGCAAAAAGAATTACCTTTGATTCAAAGATCATTGAAACTCTTTATACTAGCCTAAGGCAATTCTCGAGCGATCGTTTAGAGGGGTTCGGTAGAATGGCATACCCGGATTAGAATGGATGATGTGGATTACCTTGTTGAAAACAACACAAGGGATGATTTTAGTAATTGGGGAGAAGCTCAACAGTAGAGAGTGAGTCCACTGTTTGAAAAGTTATAACATAATCTTGGAAACTGGGAGCAATCCCAGTTAGTGCCGATGGTAACACCTAGCGCTTGTGCATGCTCTCAAGAACTTGAGCATTTCCATAATCATCAAGGTTTTACCAACATCCATGTCAAGGATTCTGGTAACACAACATACTACCATGATGAAAAATGGTTGAGGATGCAGATGCAAAGGAAGGATAACACTTTCTCAGATTTCACCTTAGCGAGGCCAAGGGGACGAAATTTGGATGATCGACCGAGAGACATTTAGCACTCCGCTTCTAATGTTCTCCTTGATGTACTAGCGTAACCCATTCATTTAGATGGTTTGGTACCCAGAACATCAGGTAAAAGGTCGGACATCGTAAGTACAAAAATCATAAGGCATAGCTAGGGAGTAAATCCTACGAAGTCCTTATGGGGAGGTGGCCAACTTCTTCAATCAAGATACTACAATAATAGGTCTTCCGACGGGGTGTGTTGGCCACGACATCCACTTTACCGGTTATCGCGAGACCAATATTATAGTTCTTGGGAAATGTTCCAACCATCACATCTGCCTGAGATTCAGATCTGGTTGGTGTTAGAATAGTCCAGACTCATCAAGTCTAGAAAGAAAAATGAAAGTTTGCAACACAAATCAACGAAATGACGTTGCGAGATTCTCGGGGATGAACTACGATAGCAAGCTCCAAAACATGAGCCGGTTCTGCTACAAACATGCGAACACGCTGCCTCAGGCAAGCATGACCAAGTAGTAGTCTTATAACTAAACACTACTGAGTTCAGAGGGGGAACCATCATCGAGGATATCGAAGTTCTTGCATAAGTCTTGCTCTTAAGAAGGAACTTCTTCTCCTTGAACAAATTAATCAGTGGCTTGGTGTACTAGGGGATACATGTGGATTGGAGGTAGCGAGCCTGTCAAACCATAGCATACTTCGCACATACATGACTGACTTGGGATGATTCCATAGTAGACAACATTGACTTTCTCGAGTCCACGGCGGCAACTTGCATCAAATGCACATGAACTAGAGGAAGTCACTTCTTACATCCGAACATATGCTTCATGAGATAGCATGAACAAATGCTTTCAAAAGTTTCCAACACTAGCTTAATGTTCAACAAAATTATGGAGAAAACAAGGATGTTGTCGATGGTCTCACCTACAATTCATCCTAGCTTCCATAAAAATGGAATTCCATAATTATGAGAACAAATGATAGTATTGGTTAGACCAAAAGATATAATGATGTATGCTCGGGGGATCAACCACAAGTAAGACAACATTAAGAACATCGTTGGTTCTGATTTGACTTGACGATGGCCCATACTCAAGTCAAAGTTTTGACAAGGCAATAGATCCAACAACTGATCACGAGGACCAATTGGTGAAGATATCATCTTTCTGCAACACACACACAAAATATCCCTTAACATGAACTAAGTCGGACAAGCTTTTATCTTCCAGCTCTCCAAGTTGATGTATAGCTTAACCAACTAGCTCAGGGGTATCCAACACGGATTCTTGGAGAAAGGGGGGTTTACCGGAATAAACCAACTTGATCACGAACTCAACATACCGGTCAGGTGACGACCTGGTGATACTTCCGAGAAAGATATTCGGAATCACGAACCACCAATATGTTACTAAGCTCGAGAACAATCTTGCTTTTCAGGGCAAGACGATATGATCAAATGAGCGAGGGATTGAAAAAAGAAATCCTAACTCAACGACTGAAAGAGTGCACCGGAAATAGGGACTAGGTAGCACAATCAACCTTAGGTGACGATTCAATAATCAACACGCTAAGAATGAGGTTATCGTCCATTCAACTAGCAAGCAACGGAGTTGCTAGCAGTATTGAATTCACGCATCACGATTCACTTGCCGGCACTCCGGTTGCGGCAACACGAAACCGAGAAATGAATAACGATGGCAAGAAGTATCACTACGTCAAGAACCCATTAGAGAAGATGCAATCCTCATGATATTCCTAATGTAAAGTGGGTAATACTTCAGGTAGAACAGATCAAAAGCTGGGTTGGCATTTTGATCTGCGAGGTACAACTACTTTGACCCAATCCTGGATGTGGATGGGGTACTGGAGTTTGTTTCTCCTAGTCATTCTGGAATAGAATGGCTTGACGGACCACAAGAATAATAAGCATCGATAAGCTCGAGTGCACAACTACTCCTGTTTAGCAATTGATAGATGATGGTCAGAAGTCAATTAAGAGGGACAACTCAAAGGATCATATCATTTTCTGAGTTGTGGATGCATGGACTAGCATGTCGAACGAGTTCAACATATTTCTTCCGGATAACCCATGCAGAAAGGTTGAACTGGCAGAGTCGCAATATAGAATGGAGAGCCCATCGAGAGCACTCCTGTTGCGATCTTTTGATCCAACAAACTTCTGCCATATGTGGTTCATAGTATTTGGAAGAAGGAAATACCATGGACCTCGAGGACTAATGCAAAGGTTACTAATATCCTAAAGGAACGAGCAAAGACTATCAACATGAGGTAAGTAGGGTGACTCTCGGGTTCAAAACCTAGGAATAGAATGACTACTAACTAAATGGCATCACGGGATGCTTTCGAGAATAAAGACCAGAATCATCACACTGGGAACACATAACATGGCTAAATTACTAGGTGACTCCCTAAAACACCTAGGGTCATAATAATAGCTCCAACATATATGTCAAGGCAATAAATTACCTCAACCCACCGGTTAGTGTGCTTAATCTGGCCCAAAGGAACATCGGAACGGGAGGAAGGGATTTTGCAAATGCTTCAAACTATTTAGAAACCTGGGATGACCCGGACAACATAACGGCTGTAAATGCTCGAAAAGATTTGAGACATTCACAAAAATGGTGGCATAACCACTTAGAAGCACAATATCAAGGTTTGAGATCAATAGTTAACACACGGAAGTAGTAGACACTGAACTGAGGCTTAAAACCAACAATCTTAAAAGTCTATGGATTAGTAACACGTCATCCTGATAGATAGATGAGAAGGCCTAGTTTTTAATCCCCGTAGAAGAGAAGAGGTTGACTCAGATCAGAAGGCCATGAGGTATAAGGAGTAAAAAGAGCCTTACGTTCCATCCCACAATCAATTCCCTTACATAACTAAAGCATTTCTAGACACAACTTCGACCAGTTTGGCTTGGTAATCCTACAGGCAGTCAAGCTTTGATACCAAAGCTGTCAGGACCCCGACTCAATGCCACATCGATCTAGCATGTAACACCTCATATCACTTTGCGGCCTCATGCACGGTATTCCCACGGGTGTCGCCTTACCTTTGCCCGGGACCATTTGCGCCTTTTGGCACACGTATATGATAGTGTCGCTAGCATCCATATGATAAGGAGCCCGGGCTGACATGGCTAGTCGTAAACCCAAAGTGGCGCAAACCTACAGGGACAGGCATCCATGACCCATCATCGAACGTGTCGGTCATCAGCGAGTGAATCCAGGCTGTAGCACTGGGCTAGCAGGACTCCGGTGAACCGGGCTGTAGCGGGCTAACAGGACTCCGGTATTCATCGCGTGACATTTCCCCGAAGGAACAGACACAGGAACGAAGAAGGACACATGCCAGCCAGCCTAAGTGTTCCGGAGTAGTAGCAAGCTACCATGGCTCAGTGGAAGCACTAGGAGACATTTCCCGGTAAGAGAGGCTACTAAGGATAAACAACTAGATAGTCAGATCCCACACATACCAAGAATTTCAATAACATACACACAATATGCTCGATATGTGCAAATACAACATGGCATCACAACATGACTCTATGACTCAAGTATTTTATTCAATAGGCTCCGGGGAGCGAGTTATTACAAACATAGGTCTCATGACCCAACATTCAGAGCATACAAATCAAAGCACATGCGGAAGCTTAACATGTCTGAGTACAAACATCTACAAATGAAAAAGGCTTGAAAGCCTGACTATCTACTAGATCCTGCCGAGGGCACAAGATCGTAGCTGAGGTATCAAGATAAACGTCGAAGTCCACGCGGAACTACTAGCTAGACCGAAGTCTCTCTGCAAAACATAAAATAGGCAAACGTGAGTACAAATGTACCCAGCAAGACTTACATCAGAACTAACTACATATGCATCATTATCAACAAAGGGGATGGTGGGGTTTAACTGCAGCAAGCCAGCTTTGACTCGGTGGCTATCCTGAACTACTACTGCAAGTAACTCTTTTGAGGTGGCACACACGAGTCCACATATTCACCATATCAATACACCACTATGGATCCGCTCCCGTCTCCCTATGAGAACGCCATCCATAGCACTCATGCTTATCTTGCGTATTTTAGGGTATCCACTTTCACTTGTCTATGAACTGATATAAGTAACCCAGAAGTCCTTTTCCGCGGACACGACTATTCGAATAGATGATGTTAACCCTGCAGGGGTGTACTTCTTCATACATGTTTCCACCACTTAGCGTCTGCACACGACATGAGCTCGGCAGACTTCAAGCAAAAGCCAACGTGGGTGTAGACCACGACCTACCTAAACACTCAAGTCTCTAGTCCAGGTTTATCGCATATTCGGGTTCCATCCGCGAGGAGATCTGGCCGGAGTTTCGCTCACAGCCCCAAACGAGGTGTGCAGGGTTCCCGAGACACCAAACGGGCGCCCGATACACCGTGCCACGTGCCTACCGCATCACAGCCCACCCCTCCGGTCAGCGCTGTGCATGGCCTCCAGCATACTACAAACACCAGAAACTACTTGCAACTCCTGGACAGAGGACAAGGGTGATTAAGAAGTCGAGCGGGGTCATATTTTAGGGCCCAATGCATGGTAGTAGCTGAATCATGGATTACAAACACAGAACTCAGTTCCTAAGGACGGCTTCAATGAGACAACCCACCATGTACTCCTACATGTCCTCTCACCGCTACCTTTACCAAATCTTGTTCACACACTTAGCTCGCACACAATAGGACATGTTCACACACCTCTGATTCATCCCCGATGAATCAGACCTGACTCAACTCTAAGCAATAGCAGGCATGACAAACAAGCATGAATGAGTAGGCATATGAGGGCTTAAACAACTCCTACTCATGCTAGTGGGTTTCATCTATTTACTGTGGCAATGACAGGTCATGCAGATGATAAAGGGGTTCAACTACCGCAACAAGTAACAGTTGAATCGATGTTGTCCTAATGCAGTAAAAGAGAGCAGGAGCGAGAGAGTGGGTTTGTATCGGAATGAACAAGGGGGTTTTGCTTGCCTGGCACTTCTGAAGATAGTATAGTTCTTCATCGGTGTCATCAATCACATCGTCGGTACACGTCTACTGAGAGGGGACAAGCACCGACACACAAAGAAGAAACACAATCAATGCAATGCACAATATGATGCATGCTATGACATGGCAATAAGAATGTGTTTTAGGCTAATGCAACTAGCAGCAGATTAAATGGTGTTGGTTTGAATCCAAGATTCAAATTCAAATTCCATATATGACATTTCAAATGCCATTAATTTAAATTGTTGTATACAACAGCTTTAAGTTGTTCTAACATACATGAAAATGGTATAGATGGATAGATTGGATTTTTCTGATCATTTTTCATATATAATTTATCTCATTTGGAGTTACAGTTGATTTTCTATGATTTTTAGAAGTTTAGGCAATTTTGTGGATTTTCCTGAATTAAATTAAATCCAGAAAATGACTTATTGCGTCAGCTCTGCGTCACTGTGACGTCAGCTGGTCAACTGCGGCTGACCCGGTCAAACCTGACCAGTGGGGCCCATTGGTCAGTGACTCGGGGCTGGTTACTGTCACAGACAAGTGGGGCCAGTCAATGGCCACGTCAGCGAGGTCAACGCTGACGCGTGGGCCACTCTGATTGAATAAAACTAAACAGAAATTAAACTGGTGTTAGTTAAGAGCGTGGGGCCCAGTAGTCAGTGAGAGAGGGAGTTAGTTAGCCCCGTCATTAGCAGTTAGCGACGTTGCCATGTCGGCCTGCCGGCGTTCAGCCGCCGGCGAACATTTGCCGCGGCGGACGTGCGTCGGGAAAGCGCTAGGGGCCGCGATTTGTCGTGCAGAAAGCATCGGGGAGAAGCCCTTGCTCGGGCGCATCCAATGGGCCAGACAGGGGGTCGCAGGGCTGCCGGAATTTCGCCGGCGACGAGTTTTGGCGGCGGCGCAGCTACGGGTTTGGGCGCGGCGTGGCGGAGCACGAGGAGCTCAACCAAGGGCATAGACGGCGTCGTCGGGTCACCAGAAGCACGTCTGTGCCACCAGGGCGAGCAAGCAAAGCTCGGGGGCGCATGGCTCAACGTCCATGGCGGTGGCGGGCTTCGGTCGTCAGTGAACTAGGAGCTACGGCGTGAAAACGGGACAACAGAGAGGGGGGTTCGAGGGAGAGGCTTACGGCGGTTGCAACGGTGCAGACGGCGAGCTCGGGGAAGGCCGAAGCTGAGCAGGGCGGCGAGGTCGATCTTCGGCAGCCGAGGAGGGGAAAAGCATCGGTGGCGGTGTTGCAGTGCGTCCGGGGCCTCGTGGGTCGTCGAGAAGGTCGGGGACATCGAGCCGGAGCTCGCAGGCACGGCGAGGGGTCGAGGGGGAGGCGGTGGCCGCGGCTATGGTGAACGGCGGCGACGAACTCGCTCGGGCATGAGGGGGAGAGGACGAGGGGGGAGCATAGGAGGGGAGAGTGGTGACCAGGGGGCCGAGGCAGCGCCGAGGAGAAGACGCGAGGCGTCGCGGTGGCCAGGTGACGTAGGCAGGCAGCCTGGTGGCGTGGCGCCCGCGCGCGCGCCGTGCGCTGTCCCTCCTCTTCCTACTGGCAGAGGTGGGTGACGATTGGCACAGGCTAGTGGGCTGGGCCGTGCTGGGCCAGGCCAGGTGAGCGCCAGGTAAAACCCTCTCTCTCTGCTTTCTGTTTTACTTTTTATTTGTTTCTGTTCTGTGTTTTGAAATAGTAGAAATACTATTCCATTTAGGAAAAACCTGAAAATATCCAAAGGCACATTTGAAAATATTCTCAACAGCCTAAAAATACCTTCAGGATTATTTGGGCATTTTAAAATATTTATAGGATTTAAATTGCCCAAATGCAAATACTTATGGCTTGGTGCAAAAATCCAGAATAGCCTCCAAAAATATGAAAGCATTTTTGGCAGAGGGTTTAGCCAGGACCAAAGATGGTAAACATTTATGAAGGGCATTTTGCGTTCATTGAAATTCCAATTGTTGTAACCTAGTATTTCAAAAGGGGGTGTTGGGGTTTGTTAGTCCCCATTTCAAGTTTAAGAAAAATTTAGACATGATGCACACATAACACTATCATAGTGCAATGCCAGAAGCTAGGGATGTGACAAGAGGCTACTAAATTCCTAGATAATATTACGACTAATTATTCTCAATGGCACACCGAAAGATCTACTAGTAAAAAAGTGCATGCGATTGAAGAGATTAATATTTTGATTGGAAAGATGGATGAACTTATGAAATTATTTGCTAGTAAGAGTGCTTCTTTTGATCCTAATGATATGCCTTTGTCCACTTTGATTGATAATAATAATGAATCTATGGATGTGAATTTTATTGGTAGCAACAAATTTGGTAATAACGCGTATAGACGTAATTTTAATCCTAGGTCGTTTCCTAGTAATTCCTCTAATAATAATATTAATTCCTACAACAATTCTTATGGAAATTTTGACAAGATGCCCTCTGATTTTGAGATTAGTGTTAAAGAATTTATGAGTTCGCAAAAGAATTTCAATGCTTTGATTGAAGAAAAATTTCTCAAGATCGATGATTTAGCTAGGAACGTGGATAGGATTTCTCTTGACGTTTATTCTTTGAAACTTAGATCTATTCCAACTAAGCATGATATCAATGAGTCTCTCAAATCCATGAGAATTTCCATTGATGCATGCAAAGAAAAGTTCGCTAAGATGCATGCTAAAAAGGATCGGTTTATAAAAGCGTGTTTTTCTAGTTTTCATGAAAATAATGATGAAGATCTAAAACTGATTGATGTGACTCCTATTGAATCTTTGTTTTCCAATATAAGTCTTGATAAAGATGGGACTGGAGATGAGTCAACTTTAGTTAGAAGGCGTCCCAATGATTCGGAGTTTTTAGATCTAGATGCAAAAATAGATTAAAGTGGGATTGAAGAGGTCAAGACTTTAAGTAGCAATGAACCCACTCTTTTGGATTTCAAGGAATTAATTTATGATAATTGTTGTTTAGTAGATTGTATTTTTCTTGTTGCAATCCATGTTGAATTCTCCTCATGCTTACAATCAAAACAAAACTTTTAGTAAGAATATCGTTGATGCTATGATGCAATCTTTTGAAGAAAAGCCTGAATTGGAAGTTTCTATCCCTAGAAAACTTTATAATGAGTGGGAACCTACTATTAAGATTAAGATTAAAGATAATGAGTGTCATGCTTTGTGTGATTTGGGAGCTAGCGTTTCCACGATTCCAAAAACTTTATGTGATGTGTTAGGTTTCCGTGAATTTGATGATTGTTCTTTAAATTTGCATCATGCGGATTCCACTATTAAGAAACCTAAGGGAAGGATTAATGATATTCTTATTGTTTCAAATAGGAATTATGTGCCCATATATTTCATTGTTCTTGATATAGATTGCAATCCTAAATATCCTATTATTCTTGGTAGACCTTTCCTTAGAACGATTGGTGCAATTATTGATATGAAAGAAAGAAACATTAGATTCCAATTTTCGTTAAGGAAAGGCATGGAACACTTTCCTAGAAATAAAATTAAATTGCCATATGAATCTATTATGAGAGTCATTTATAGATTGCATACCAAATATGAAAATACCTAGATCTATTCGTGTTTTATGCTTATCTAAGGGCGTTAAACAATAGCGCTTGTTGGGAGGCAACCCAATTTTTTTATTCTTTGCTTTTAGTTCCTGTTTAGTAGTAAATAATTCATCTAGCCTCTGGTTAGATGTGGTTTTGTGTTTTAATTAGTGTTTGTGCCAAGTTAAACCTTTAGGATAGCTTACGGTGATAGTTGTGTTGATCCTGCTCAAAAACAGAAACTTTTACGCCCAGTAAATAACTTCTAGGATTTTCATTGAAACATGCTTTTGATCTGATTCTTTTTGCTCCGGATTGTTGCACAAATTGCTCAGGTTTCCTTATTTTTTCAGAATTTTTGGAGTTATAGAAGTATTCTAGAGTTACAAATAGCTACAGATTGTTCTGTTTTTGACAGATTCTGTTTTCTTTGTGTTGTTTGCTTATTTTGATGAATCTATGGGTAGTATTGGGGGTATGAACCATGGAAAAGTTGGAATACAATAGATATTACACCAATATAAATAAATAATGATTTTGCAACAGTACCTTAAAGTGGTGATTTATTTTCTTATACTAACGGGGCTTATAAGATTTTCTGTTTAGTTTTGTGTTGTGAAGTTTTCAAGTTTCGGGTAAGGATTTGATGGACTATGGAATAAGGAGTGGCAAGAGCCTAAGCTTGGGGATGCCCAAGGCACCCCAAGGTAATGTTCAAGGAAACCAAAAGCCTAAGCTTGGGGATGCCCAGGGCACCCCAAGGTAATATTCAAGGACAACCAAAAGCCTAAGCTTGGGGATGCCCCGGAAGGCATTTCCTCTTTCGTCTTCGTCTATTGGTAATTTTACTTGAGGCTATATTTTTATACACCACTTGATATGTGTTTTGCTTGGAGCGTCTTATATGATTTGTGTCTTTGCTTGTTATTTTTCCACAATCATCCTTGCTGTACACATCTTTGGAGAGAGACACGCATGAATCGTGATTTATTAGAATACTCTATGTGCTACACTTATATCTTTTGAGCTAGGCAATATTACTCTAGTACTTCACATATATCTTTTTAGAGCACGACGGTGGCTTTATTTTATATAAATTGATGAACTCTCATGCTTCACTTATATTATTTTGAGAGTCTTTTAGAACAAAATGGTAATTTGCTTTGGTTATAAATTTAGTCCTAATTTGATAGGCATCCAAGAAAGAATATAATAAAAACTTTCATATAAAGTGCATTGAATACTATGAGAAAATTAATTCTTTATGATTGTTTTGAGATATGAAGATGATGATATTTGAGTCACGCTAGTGGAGTAATTGTGAATTTGAGAAATACTTGTGTTGAGGTTTGTGATTCCCTTAGCATGCACGTATGGTGAACCGTTGGAGCATGAAGTATTTATTGATTGTCTTCCTTATGAGTTGCGGTCGGGGACAAGCGATGGTATTTTCCTACCAATCTATCCCCCTAGGAGCATGTGTTTAGTACTTCATTTCGATGACTAATATATTTTTGCAATGAGTATGTGAGTTCTTTATGACTAATGTTGATTCCATGGATTATACGCACTCTCACCCTTCCACCATTGCTAACCTCTCATGTGCCGTGCAACTTTCGCCGGTACCATACACCCACCATATACCTTCCTCAAAACAGCCACCATACCTACCTATTATGGCATTTCCATAGTCATTCCGAGATATATTGCCATACAACATTCCACCGTTCGGTTTATTATGACACGCTTCATCATTGTCATATTGCTTTACATGATCATGTAGTTGACATCATATTTGTGGCAAAGACACATTTCATAATTCTTTCATACAGGTCACTCTTGATTCATTGCCCATCTCGGTACACTGCCGGAGGCATTCACATAGAGTCATATTTTGTTCTAAGCATCGGGTTGTATTTTTTTGAGTTGTATGTAAATAGAAGTGTGTTGATCATCATTATTAGAGCATTGTCCCACGTGAGGAAATAAAAAAAGAGGACAACGAAGCCAAAATAAAAAAAGAAGCCAAAAAAAGAAGAAAAAGAGAAAAAAATGAGAGAAAAAGAGAGAAGGAGCAATGTTACTATCTTTTTTCCACATTTGTGCCTCAAAGTAGCACCATGATCTTCATGATAGAGAGTCTCTTATTTTGTCACTTTCATATAATAGTGGGAATTTTTCATTATAGAACTTGGCTTGTATATTCCAACGATGGGCTTCCTCAAATCACCCTAGGTCTTCATGAGCAAGCAAGTTGGATGCACACCCACTTAGTTTATTTTTGAGCTTTCATACACTTATAGCTCTAGTGCATCTGTTGCATGGCAATCCCTACTCACTCACATTGATATCTATCGATCGGCATCTCCATAGCCCGTTGAAACACCTAGTTGATGTGAGACTACCTCCCTCTTTTTTTCTCCACAACCACCATATTCTCTTCCACCATAGTGCTATATCTATGGCTCACGCTCATGAATTGCATGAAAGTTGAAAAAGTTTGAGAACATCAAAAGTATGAAAAAATTGATTGGCTTCTGATAACCCGCAAATATAGGGGATCGCAACAGTTTTCGAGGGTAGAGTATTCAACCCAAATTTATTGATTCGACACAATGGGAGCCAAAGAATATTCTCAAGTATTAGCAGTTGAGTTGTCAATTCAACCACACCTGGATAACTTAGTATCTGCAGCAAAGTATTTAGCAGCAAAGTAGTATGGAAGTAACGGTAATAGAAGCAAAAGTAACAGTAGCAGTTTTGTAATAATTGTAACAGTGGCAATGGCAAAGTAACTAAGCAAAGAATAATATGTGAAAAACTCGTAGGCATTGGATCGGTGATGGATAATTATGTCGGATGCGATTCCTCATGTAATAGTTATAACATAGGGTGACACAGAACTAGCTCCAGTTCATCAATGTAATGTAGGCATGTATTCCGAATATAGTCATACGTGCTTATGGAAAAGAACTTGCATGACATCTTTTGTCCTACCCTCCCGTGGCAGAGGGGTGGCCTCCTTTTAATAGAGTATCGGACCAAAGCATTAACACTTAGTGAATACATGAAGTCCTCAAACTACGGTCATCACCGGTAAGTATCCCGATTATTGTCACTTCGGGGTTAACGGATCATAACACATAATAGCTGACTATAGACTTGCAAGATAGGATCAAGAACTCACATATATTCATGAAAACATAATAGGTTCAGATCTGAAATCATGGCACTCAGGCCCTAGTGACAAGCATTAAGCATAGCAAAGTCCTAGCAACATCAATGTCAGAACATAGTGGATACTAGGGATCAAACCATAACAAAACTAACTCGATTACATGGTAAATCTTATCCAACCCATCACCGTCCAGCAAGCCTACGATGAAATTACTCACGCACAGCAGTGAGCATCATGAAATTGGTGATGGAGGATGGTTGATGATGACGAAGGTGACGGATTCCCCTCTCCGGAGCCCCGAACGGACTCCAGATCAGCCCTCCCAAGAGGTTTTAGGGCTTGGCGGCGGCTCCGTATCATAAAACACGATGAATCCTTCTTCTCTTATTTTTTCTCCCCGAACGTGAATATATGGAGTTGAAGTTGAGGTTGTGGAGCACCAAGGGGCCCATGAGGCAGGGGGCACGCCCTAGGGGGGTGCCCCCCACCCTCGTGGACAGGGTGTGGGCCCCCTGGCCTTGATTCAGTCGCCAGTATTTTTTATTAATTCCAAAAATAACTTTCGTGGAGTTTCAGGTCATTCCGAGGACTTCTATTTCTGCACAAAAATAACACCATGGCAGTTCTGCTGAAAACAACGTCAGTCCGGGTTAGTTCTATTCAAATCATGCAAGTTAGAGTCCAAAACAAGGGTAACAGTGTTTGGAAAAGTAGATACGACGGAGACGTACCAACTCCCCCAAGCTTAAACCTTTGCTTGTCCTCAAGAAATTCAGTTGATAAACAGAAAGTGATAAAGAAAAACTTTTACAAACTCTATTTGCTCTTGTTGTTGCAAATATGTAAAGCCAGCATTCAAGTTTTTAGCAAGATTATGAACTAACCATATTCACAATAACACTTAGGTCTCATGTTTACTCATATCATTGGCATAATCAAGTAGCAAGCAATAATAATAAAACTCGGATGACAACACTTTCTCAAAACAATCATAATATGATATAACAAAATGGTATCTCGCTAGCCCTTTCTGAGACTGCAAAACATAAATGCAGAGCACCTTTAAAGATCAAGGGCTGACTAAAAATTGTAATTCATGGTAAAAGAGATTCAGTCATAGTCATACCCAATATAAACTAACGAGAAAGCTAAATTCCTGCCGTCTGGAAATCTGCAACAGATCCGCACGACTGAGATGACGTGCATTTTGAATCGAACGGTCTAACGACGCGATGCGCTTTTAACGCGAGTGGCATTGTGCCCGCGCCGTGATCTTCGCTTGCCTTTTCTTCCATTTCTCACCACACCACAATTGTTGGATCGCATTAATCATCTCCGCGCTAATTGGTGGATCGACTTAATTATCCTGATCTCCTTTAAATGTGTCTCCTAATTTTATGCATGCGCATTTAAACAAGGATTATTAGGATCTCCTTTTTAATTCGGTCAGGATTTTTAGGAAGGTAACTATCTTATTTATTTGCGCCTCCTAATTATATGCATGCACATTTAAACTGCGATTTAATGCAAAAATACATGTGTGCCAAGGGATTCGAACTCCAGTTGTTTGTTTTAAGCTGTAGCTAGCCAACCAATCAATCAACCATCATTTTGGTGTTTATGTCAAGACAACTTATATTTGATCTGTTGGCTTGAACTACTATCGAATTGCCAAACTTACAAATAACAAAACCGACCAAATTTTTTTGAGAAAAAATTGACCGCTCAACGCTCCAACACATATGAGATCTAAGCGAAGTTGAGTGAATCAGGATTTCGAATCTTTTACCCTCTTTCGCGCCCCAGATGTGTTGTCTCACTCGAAGGCACTTTTTTTGATTTTTCATGAGATGCCTCATGCATCAAGACAAGGAAATGATTTTTTTAGGGTGCCAATATAATTCGAACTTAAGATCTTAACTTATGAAACATCATGGTAACTTTAGTCCGAAGGAGGAGGAGAGTTTTTGAAAACACACCTCGATAAAATATGTGTAAATAGCATAATATTTTGATCTACAGAAGGCATGATAACTTACACCCAAACACGATAGTAACTTCTAGCCGAGGGGAAAAGGTTGTATATATGATACAAGGAGGCACTATCCACTATGCTAACACAACCATTGGTGCATATCTGAACTACTTTTTTAATTGCACGCTATACAAACAACCAATTTCGTTTCCCATTCAGATTTAATCTTGGTTGCTAAAAACAGAGCGAAGCATCCACCTTACTCAATTCGGCACATTAAAACTATCATCGAGACTTTGTACCTACTTGGTTACTATATGATATAGTTACCAACATGGTTATTATGTAGTTTATCGGGCTGGATGTATTATAGTTATCAACATGGTTATTTTGTAGTTATCGGTCTAGATGTACTATAGTTACCAACATGGTTATTTGGTAGTTATCGATCTAGATGTACTATAATTACCAGCATGGTTATTCTGTAGTTATCAGGCTAGATGTACTATAGTTATCAACATTGGTTACTATGCATTTATCAGGCTATATGTACTATACTTGTCAACATGGTTACTTTTTGTAGTTATCTCGCTACATGTGGTAGCAGTAGCTTATGCGTAAATAGCAAGATCGCGGAAGATCCAATCTAGCGCCAAACGGATGGCGCCTCCGCGTTCAACACACGTACAGCCCAGGGACGTCTCCTCCTTTTTGATCTAGCAAGGGGCGAGGAGAAGTTGAGGGAGAGCTCCGGCAGCACGACGGCGTGGTGGTGGAGCTTGCGGTTTTCCTACAGGGCTTTGCCAAGCTCTACGGAGGAGGAGGAGGTGTTGGAGGAGGGAGGGGCTGCGCCAGGGGAAGCGTGTGGCAGCCCTCCCCCCCCACTATTTATAGGGGAAGGGGAGAGGAGGCCGGCCCCCTAGATCCCATCTACAGGGGGCGGCCAAGGGGGGACTTGGCCCCCAAGTTTGGTGGGAGGCGCCCCCACCCCCTAGGGTTTCCAACCCTAGGCACCTTGGGCCCTTGGGAGGCGCACCAACCCACCAGGGGGCTGGTTCCCACCCTTGTTAAGCCCATTAAGTCCCCCGGGGCAGGTGGCCCCACCCGGTGGACCCCCGGACACCTTTCAGTGGTCCCGGTACAATACCGATAACCCGTGAAACCATTCCGGTGACTGAAACTGGACTTCCTATATATAAATCTTTACCTCTGAACCATTCCGGAACTCCTCGTGACGTCCGGGATCTCATCCGGGACTCCGAACAACCTTCAATAACCACATACAATTTCCCGTAACAACTCTAGCTTCACCAAACCTTAAGTGTGTAGACCCTACAGGTTCGGGAACCATGCAGACATGACCGAAACATCTCTCCGACCAATAACCAACAGCGGGATCTGGATACCCATGTCGGCTCCCACATGTTCCACGATGATCTCATTGTATGAACCATGATGTCTAGGATTCAATCAATCCCGTATACAATTCCATTTGTCCACCTGTATGTTACTTGCCCAAGATTCGATCATCGGTATACCCATACCTCAATCAATCTCATTACCGACAAGTCTCTTTACTCGTTCCATAATGCATGATCTCGTGACTAACTCCTTAGTCACATTGAGATCATTATGATGATGCGTTACCGAGTGGGCCCAAAGATACCTCTCCGTCATACGGAGTGACAAATCCCAGTCTCGATTCATGCCAACCCAACAGACACTTTCGGAGATACCTGTAGTGCACCTTTATAGCCACCTAGTTACATTGTGACGTTTGGTACATCCAAAGCATTCCTACCGTATCCGGGAGTTGCACAATCTCATGGTCTCAGGAAATGATACTTGACATTACACTACTAGGGAAAACCTAGTAGTAGCGCGGGGTAATTTCCTAGCAGTAGCACGGGGCCTGCGCTACTAGTAGGGCGCTACAGCTAACTTTTAGCAGTAGCACTGGTGGTACCTCTGCTACTGCTACTTCTAGTAGTAGTAGCGCGATTGCCACCCGCGCTACTACTACTTAGTTGTAGCGCGGGTCAGGGCCCCACGCAACTACTAACTAATTGAGAATTAAAAAAACATTAAATTCCATCCATGGCGGCTGCTTCTGCTGGGCGTCATCGTCCTCTCCATCCATGGCTGGGACTCGTCCTGGAGGGGATGAAGTTGTCCATGGTGATGGTGCTTCACCACCCAACTTGTGCCCGCACCTCTCTTCTACTGCTGCTACAAAATAAGAGAAATTGTTAAAAAGAGGAAGAGAGAGATAGAGAGCAGTAGGAGGAGGAACTCACCAGTGGCCGCCGGAGTTGGAGCCGACGCCCGAAACCCTAGATGAAGCTCGGTGACCTGATGCTGCTTGTCATGGGACCCTTGACCCAGCAAGGAAGTGCAAGTGACTGCGTCCATGGCAGATCTGGCCGCCGCCATGGACGATGCTCTGGTGGTTTCCCTCTCCTTCCAACAGCGAAGAAGAAGGAGGATGGAGGGGGAGGGGAGGGGTCTGTAGTGCGAGACGAGGTCGCCGGATTTGTGAGTGGCGCCGAGGTGCAAGGCCAGTAGTGGTGGTGGGTGAGGAAGGGAATCACGAGCGGGAGGAGAAGGGCAATCCGAAGAGAGTGGCGGGTTTGGATTTGGGCCTCTGCATGCTATGTGTACACATGTCTTGGTGGGTCAATAGTAGTAGGCGCAGGTTTATACCCCTCGCTACTACTATGGCATGTCCCGGGTGGCGCACTGTGGAGAGCACTTAGTAGTATCGAGGGTTATAAACCCGCGCTACTACTATCAACTTAGTAGTAGCGCGGGTTTATACCCCTCGCTACTACTATGGCATGTCCCGGGGGGCACGACAGAGACCATTAGTAGTAGCGAGGGTTATAAATCTGCGCTACTACTATCAACTTAGTAGTAGCGGGGGTTAAAAACCCGCGCTACTAGTAAGTAGCAGCAGCGAGGGGTATAAACCCGCGCTACTAGTAAGCGTCTGCCTATAAGCTTTTCCCTAGTAGTGTTAGAAAAGCTCTTAGCAAACGAACTACACGGTCTTGTGCTATCCTTAGGATTGCGTCTTGTCCATCACATCATTCTCCTAATGATGTGATCCCGTTATCAACGACATCCAATGTCCATGGTCAGGAAACCACAACCATCTATTAATCAACGAGCTAGTCAACTAGAGGCTTACTAGGGACATATTATGGTCTATGTATTCACACATGTATTACGGCTTCCGGTTAATACAATTACATCATGAACAACAGACAATTATCATGAACAAGAAAATATAATAATAACCATTTTATTAGTGCCTCTAGGGCATATTTCCAATAAAAACAGCGTCAGTCCGGGGTTAGCTTCATTCAAATCATGCAAATTAGAGTCCAAAACAAGAGGGAAAGCGTGAGAAAAAGTTGATACGTTGGAGACGTATCAACTCCCCCAATCTTAAACCTTTGCTTGTCCTCAAGCAATTCAGTTGATAAACTAAAAGTGAGAAAGAAAAACTTTTACGAACTCTTTTGCTCTTGTTTGCATAAATAAGCTTAAATAGCACCCAGATTTTCAGCCAACATTATAACTAACCATGTCAACAATAACATTTAAATAATATAATGACTCATATCAATGACATAATCAGCTAGCGAGCAATAATAAAATATCTCAAGCAGTAACACGTTGTCAAAACAACCATGATATAATATGACAATAGTGGTATCTCGCTAGCCCTTTCTGAGACCGCAAAACATAAATGCAGAGCACCTCCAAAGTTCAAGCAGCGACTAAACATTGTAATTCATGGTAGAAAAGATCCAGTCATGACGCACCCAACATTAGCTACACATAATGCATACATGACAGCTGTGCTCTACTCAGTTTCTGGCGCTTGTTTTAGAAGGTGGTGACACAACATAAAAGTAAATAGATAGTCCCTTCACAGAGGGAAGCAGTGATTTGCAGAGGTGCGAGAGCTCGGTTTTTAAAACTGAGATAAATGATATTTTGAGACATGCACCCTTCTTATTCACTTCACGACCATCAGTTATCAATATCTTCCATGTTAAACACGCTATTGGCGGTTCCCAAGCAATAAAAGTAAAGGTTTACCCCCCCCCTCCACCATCAATCACACTCCATGGCTTGTCCGAAACAACGGGTGCTGTCCATACAAACATCAGTCCCGGGGGAGTTTTGTTTAATTATTTGCATTTTTTGAGTTTGGGACTGGGAATCCCTATTACTGCCCATTTTCTCGTGCGAGGACAAGTGAATAAACACTCAACCTGAGAATAACCCGCTTAGCATGGAAGATACCGACCACCTCATGTCATTCCACGAACGATCCAGGCACACAAAAAGGATAATTTTTAGAAGTTTTTAGAGGTGGCACATGCAAATTTACTTAGGACGGCAGGGTAAAACCGCATATAGGTAGGTATAGTGGACTCATATGGAATAACTTTGGGTTCAAGGTTTTTTATGTACAAGTAGAGTTCCCACTTAGTACAGGCGAAGGCTAGCAATTAAGATTGAGAAGCGGCCAGCTAGAGAGCAATAATGATCATAACCATGCATTATGCATAAGTAACATTGGACACTAGCGTGAATAGGATATGAACACCATGAACAAAAATATCATAGAGGCTATGTTGGTTTTGATTCAACTACATGCATGAACATGTGCCAAGTCAAGCCACTCGAACATTCAGAGGAGGATACCATATCATCATACTACATCACAATCATTTTAATGCTACGTTGATATCCAAGATAAATCATTATCAACTCCCAGCTACTTATGCATGGCATGAGAAACTATAATCTCTAATTGTCATTGCAAACATGTTTAATCACAATGGGCTGAATCATGGATACTAGGTTAAACATATTTACACAAACAGAACAAGTCGAGTTCATACCAGTTTCTCCCTGCCACGGCCAGTTCATCGGATGTCGACATTATTTCCTTTCACTTGCACGACCGAATGATATGAAAATAATAATAGTGTAAGAATGCCGTGGACTAAGCTGGAATCTGCAAACATTTTATTCAACGGGAGAAAATAAGGTAAAATGTGCTCTTATTAGTTCAACAATTATTCACATGAGAGCCACTCAACATTTTCATCGTGGTCTTCTCCTTGGTACAACTCGAATAAAAGGAAAAGAAATTTAGAGAAACACACTGAAATATTTTTGGAGATTTTGGTTTTCTAGAACGGGCAAATAAAAGCAAAAAGCAAAAACAAGAAAACTATTTACATGGGAAATCTCCCAACAAGCAAAAGAAGAATAAGGAAAACTTGTTGGATTTTATTTTTAATACTACTACCTAGCATGCATAGAAAGTAAACTACAACCAATTTTTTGGTTTTTCTAAAGTTTTTCAGACACACAAGAAGAAAGCAGGAAAATAAATCCAAGCATGGATGATACAATGAAAAATTGTGAACACCGACTAGTGGAATGATATGTGGACATGAATATAATGTCGGTTGGAACACATACTCCACCAAGCTTAGGATTTTGGCCTAACTTGGTAGTCGATCAGTAGCCTAGAGGGTAGTAGGGGTGCTGAGGAGCGGGCATCCACTCATCCCACTGTTGAGGCTCCTCCTGTGTTGCCTCCGCAGCAGCCTGAGCGTTCCGGTAGGCGATGATGTCTGCGAGCATAATCCTATATCCGCCCCTGGCAAGAGGATCAAACGAAGAAAGAGCAGGAAACAGAATAATATCACGAGTCCTTACACTAAAAACCAGGTTATACAGAATAGGGATGTTAGGAGATCTGTCATCAGTAAAATGGTGGTGATCCATGGCTCCACGGTCGAGGTAAATTGTGGTCAAAGGGTAATCATGAGGGCGTATCTCAACCTAGAAGTAATCCGCCAAACGATTAGCATAAATCCCACCATGTATTTTGCCCTAAGATTTATTAAGATGGAGCCGACGAGCCACAATTGCTCCCAAGCTATAAGTGTTGTCACCCTCTAATGCACGACGTAAAACAACAAGGTCTGGTGAACTAAGTGCACCCACCTTCTCCCTAGCCAGCAAGCATTTTGTAATGAAAAGTGCAAAGTAACGAACAACAGGAAAATGTAAGCCAGCGGCAGTGAAGGCTGACTATCGGTGTTAAAACCGGCGGATCTCAGGTAGGGGGTCCCGAATTGTGCGTCTAAGGTTGATGGTAACAAGAGGTGGGGGACACGATGTTTATCCAGGTTCGGGCCCTCTCTATGGAGGTAATACCCTACTTCCTGCTTGATTGATCTTGATGAATATGAGTGTTACAAGAGTTGATCTACCACGAGATCATAATGGCTAAAACCCTAGAAGTCTAGCCTGTATGATTATGATTGCCTCTATGGACTAAACCCTCTGGTTTATATAGACATCGGAGGGGACTAGGGTTGTACAAAGTTGGTTACAGAGAAAGGAATCTTCATATCCGGGCGCCAAACTTGCCTTCCATGCCAAGGAGAGTCCCATCCGGACACAGGTGAGAGTCTTCGGTCTTGTATCTTCACAGCCCATTAGTCCGACCCATGTCAATAGGCCGTACGCCCGAGGACTCCTTAATCCAAGACTCCCTCAGTAGGCCTCGAACCGGTCTTTCAATGATGATGTGTTCGACACACAGATTGTCTTCGGCATTGCAAGGCGGGTTCCTCCTCCGATTACTTCAAAGTACCTGACTTAAAGAGCAGTATTCGGCTTTCCATTTAATGTCGCGCCCATCGGCTTCCACACCTTCAGGACTTCAGATTCCACGTGTCAAGCGAATACGAGAGGTCAGGGTATCACTACAAAAAAGACACATCCGTGACATTTTGGGCCGAACGAATTTTTTTTCTGTCATACATATGACACTTCTATGACGATAATTGTGACAAAACCCGATATCATCATAGATGTGGTGGGCTCCTACTTCTATGACAAAAAAACATGATAGAAAATGGGCTTTTCGTCCTGGGCGGGCCGGAGACGCAGCTGCATGACATTCTTTGGGCCGTCCATGACGGAAAAAACCGTGGTAGAAGCGAGGGGGAGGAAAATTTTGGGGAGTTTCCGGTTACGGTGGCAGGTCAGGGGCCAAGCGATGCGCGTTTCTCTCGTACACTCGCGAGTCATTGACTAACTGAACCCGAGCGAGGCGTTGGGTGAGGGAGTCCTGGATAAGGGGGTATCCGGACAGCCGGACTATATACATCGTCCGTACTATATAAGCGTCAAGATACAAGACTCAAGACTTCGGCTCGTGTCCGGATGGGACTCTCCTTTGCGTGGAAGACAAGCTTGGTGATCTGGATATTATGTTTCCTTCCTTGTAATCGACTCCATGTAGACCCTAGCTCTCCGGTGTCTATATAAACCGGAGAGCATGGTGCTTAGAAGGCCGATCAAAATTACAATCATACCATCATAGGCTAGCTCTTAGGGTTTAGCCTCTACAATCTCGTGGTAGATCTACTCTTGTATTCCACATATCTTCAATATTAATCAAGCAGGAAGTAGGGTTTTACCTCCATCGAGAGGGCCCGAACCTGGGTAAACATTGTGTCCCTTGCTTCCTGTTACCATCAACCTAAGATGCACAGATCGGGACCACCTACCCGAGATCCGCCGGTTTCGACACCGACATTGGTGCTTTCATTGAGAGTTCCTCTGTGTCGTCGCTTCGAGGCTTGATGGTGTCTTCAATCGTCAACAACACGGTCCAGGGTGAGACTTTTCTCCTCGGACAGATTTTTGTGTCCGGCGGCTTCGCACTGCGGGCCAATTCGCTTGGCCAGTTGGAGCAGATCGACAGCTTCGCCCCTGGCCACCAGATCAGGTTTGGAAACTTGAACTACACGGCAGACGTCCTTGGAGACTTGACCTTCGACGGATTCGAGCCTGCGCCAGGAGCGCCGGACAGCCACGACGAGCATGGCCTAGACCTGCTGTCGGACAATTCCTGGGACATTCTCCCCGAGGCAACCCCGGATCTAAATCCAGGGCAGGTTGCGTTGCCTACGGACGGAGGGCTGGACATCGCCCCGCAGGCCGCACACCTACCGGCGGTGGAGCCAAACATGGGTCCCACCTCTGTGGAGGCCTGTAACCCTGGACCCCCGGACTCATATCCGGCTGTTGGTCTTGTTCCGCTCACTCTCGAGCCAGCCGAGACAGGTTGGGCTCTGGTAATGGAGTTTACCGCTGCGGACATCTTTTAGCACTCGCCCTTTGGCGACATGCTGAGCTCCTTGAAGTCTCTCTCTTTGTCAGGAGACTCTGGGCCGAACTATGTCCGGCCCGAGTGGGAAGCAGGCGACGAAGGAATTCGGCGCCCACCCACCACCCACTTCAATGCCACGATCGAAGAATTAACCGACGTGCTTGACTCCAAAGACATCGACGGTATGGACGACGATGCAGGAGAGGCTCCAGAATCCCTGGAGCGCGGGACTACCACCTTGTCACACGATATATACATGGTAGATACGCCCAATAAGGACGGCAGCCCAGACGATAAAACACCCGGGCAAAAGCCAAAGAGGCGGCGCAGATGCCGCTCAAAGTCCAGCAATGGCAAAAACAGCGACAAGAGTGCAAGAAGGGTTGATATACCCGCAAACGCCGAAAGCAATAATGACCACATGGACCCAGCGATGGAGCAGGACGAGCCAGGTCACGCCAAATCAAGTTCGGAGCAAATACCCGATCAAAATAATCCGGAGGGACGAGCTCAGGATGCCGCCCCAGAACAGGTAGACAGTCCGAACGACGATGCATTCATCATTCCGGATGAACAAGTGGAACGAGACAACCTCCACAGAAAGCTTATGGCCACCGCAAGAAGTCTAGAAAAGTAGAAGCAACGGCTCAAGGCCGCACAAGAAAAGCTAAGTCGCAGATGGAATAAGGTGCTAGACACTGAAGAAAGATATGGCGATGACCGCCATACGAAAAGCTATCCGAAGCGCAAGCTACTGCCAGAATTCGACGACGCGGCCGTTCCACCAAAAGAAAATTCGACCAAGAAACCAGACGTACCGCCTCACAACCATAACAGAGCGGCAGCGGACACTGCGCACGATCCACACGAGCATCCGGATAAAAAGACCGGTGCAGCCAGGTCCATATATGGATCTAGAAGACATACCCCAGCGCAGGACTATGGTCACCCAAACGCTCATAAAACCCAGATACCAGTTCGGAATCAACCCCGGGCACAACAATAGCCGACTACATGCCACAATGCGTCCACACACAGAGGGGCTGCTCACCCCCTGTGCTTCACCAAAGAAGTACTGGACCATGAATTCCCACAAGGCTTTAAACCTGTGAACATAGAAGCATACGACGGCACGACAGACCCAGGGGTCTGGATCGAGGATTTTATCCTGCATAATCACATGGCTCATGGGGATGACCTCCACGCCATCAAATACCTTCCCCTCAAGTTGAAGGGACCAGCTCGACACTGGTTGAAAAGCCTCCCCGAAAACTCAATTGGGAGTTTGGAGGAACTCAAAGACGCTTTTAGGGCCAATTTTCAAGGGACTTATGTCCGGCCTCCGGATGCAGACGATCTAAGTCACATAATCCAATAGCCCGGAGAGTCCGCTCGCAAGCTTTGGAATAAATTCGTCACTAAGAAGAATCAAATTGTCGACTGCCTCGACACCGAAGCCTTAGCGGCTTTCAAACACAGCATCTATGATGAATGGCTTGCCCGACACCTCGGCCAAGAAAAGCCAAGGACAATGGCAGCCTTAACAAGGCTTATGACCCGCTTTTGCGCGGGTGAGGATAGCTAGTTGGCCCGTAAAGGCACCAGCGACCCCAGCACATCCGAACTAAGGGATGGCAATGGGAAGCCACAGCGAAATAAAAACAAACACCAAAACAAAGAAGAGAGCCCGGATAACACGACGGTTAATGCCGGATTCAGGGGCTCTCAACCTGATCAGAATAAGAAGCCATTCAAAGGCACTAAAGACGGATCGTCCGGTCTGAACAGAGTCCTGGACAGACTATGCCAAATTCATGGCACCCCAGAAAAACCTACGAACCACACCCATAGAGAGTGCTGGGTCTTCAAGCAGGCCGGCAAATTAAATGCCGAACACAAGGGGAGGGGCACACCAAGCAAAGACGAGGATGAAACTCACCAGACATACACTGGGGTACAGAAAAAATTCCCACCAGAGGTTAAAATAGTAAACATGATCCACGCGACTCGCACATCCACGAGAGGGCATAAACGAGCGCCCATAGAAGGGCACGATGTAGAGCCTGTCGTACCCACGTCTCACTACTGGATGTCTGGTCCTTTCACTTTCGATCACACGGACGGCCGAACTAGTATTCGGCGCGGAGGATTACCGGCCTTGGTGCTTAACCCACTAATCGACGGATACCGTCTCACCCGTGTCCTCATGGACGGCGGCAGTGGTTTCAATTTAATATATGAGGACACTGTCCGGAGAATGGGGATAGACCCATCTAGAATTAAACAAAGCAACACCACCTTTGAAGGGGTGATACCAGGCGTTGCATCCTGCGCCAGGGGCTCCGTCGTGCTGGAAGTAACATTCAGCTCCCCAGGCAACTCCAGAAGCGAAGAGCTGCTCTTCACTATCGCACCCTTCCAAAGCAGCTATCATGCATTGCTAGGAAGGACGGCCTTCGCCCGCTTCAACGCATTGCCGCACTATGGCCACCTTACTCTCAAGATTCCCTGTCCCCGTGGCATCATCACCGTTAGTGGAATCATAAAGTGCCCTTCACGCGCAGAGGAATACACGACGGCCCTAGCGGCCGGACTATAAGCGGCCTCTAGTTTTAGAAAACATAATTGGTCATTACGACCACAGACACGGTTAGACGAGTCCGGTAGCCCGGATAAATCCAAACAGGGCACTATATATGTAATCCCATAAGGGAAACCAGGGGCTGTCCATACTTAATACAGCCCCACGCTTGGCTCGACCTTATCGACAGGCCAACAACTTACACTCTTATTATTGATCGCATACTTACGTTGCACCCTCCTACGAGTTTTTCTTTTTTACAAACAACATTCGCGCGATACCCTTCCAGGATACGGCACAACAGAGAAAAAGGCACAGACGTGCAGCAGGGCCCCGTGCAACAGGTTTCTTTTTAGATTAAGCCCCTGTGTAAACCTTTTCTAGTGCCTCTTGTTGTTTAACCATCCCATGGGTTCTATACCCACAAAGGATACTGCCGTTTTTGGCATTTGGCCACGGCAGACTAAATTGCACGTACCCAGAAATAAAGGGCTTAAAATAGGCTCTTGCCAGCCTATCTTCTTTTACAAAAGACCGAATACCCTCGGGAGTGTTCGGCGTCACGAGTTTGGCTGTATATGCATCAGCTCCAAATCATGTCTTTGGTCAAAATGCTGGGTTTGCCCGACTCCTGGGTTTGCCGCCTTACTTTCCGCTATCATCCGGCTAAGGCAGGACAAAGGAGAACTACTGCGATTGTGCCCTGGTTATTCCGGATGAGTGCCTCAGTAGAGAAAGCCAAAAACTGACCATCATGATACAGCGAGAGACTGTTCAACCACTCGAAGACTCACCGGAATCCCTAAAGATTTCTCCGCCTTAACGAAGGGCCGTTTCCCGGCCATGTACACATGTGCCCGTATTC
Organism: Triticum dicoccoides; assembly: GCF_002162155.2. NCBI lineage: Eukaryota > Viridiplantae > Streptophyta > Magnoliopsida > Poales > Poaceae > Triticum > Triticum dicoccoides. The sequence continues at coordinate 724,576,502 of NC_041385.1, forward strand.
AGATGCACGTGGAGGTACCAGGGGCTACATAGTAGCCCCACCATTAGACTCCCATGGCTAAGCGAAAGTGTTACATCTATATAATCCGGTTGCCTAGTTTGGCGTGCGATCACCTCCTTAACGGACCAAGTGTGATTATGCATATTTTTTTTGCCAACACCCTCGCATTGTCCGTGAGGGGGCTGAAGCCAATGACTGCTATCTTTCAGACTACTTATACATATAAGAATAGCCACAAAGGGAGGACAATCATACTTCCGGGCACAAGTATAAACATAGCCTCATAATTAAACTAAACATTGTTTTCTACAATGGTTCGACTTATCACTCGAATAAAACACTCTTCTAGCACTGCGCCTGTATTAGGCGGGCACCTTCTGTGACTTGCACCAAGTAGTGCTCGGCCGGATGTTGGACTCCCGCTGGATCCTGGCTCGCTATTACAGTGGCCTCCATATCTGTCCAGTACGCTTTAATGTGGACTAGAGCCATCCGCGCACCCTCTATGCACGCCGACCTTCTCAGGGCGTCAATCCGGGACATGGCTCCAAGGAATTGTTGCACCAAACCAAAGTAGCTGTCCGGCTTAGGCCCCTTCGGCCAAAGATGGTCTATCACAGACCGCATTGCAAGTCCGGATAGCCTGTGGAGCTCCGCCATAGCAGCCACCTTCTCATTCAGTGGCAGCGGGTGAGTGGGAGCATTGAATTGCGACCTGAAAAGCTTCTCCACTTCTTCATTGCCTTGACCCTCGAAGAACTTGACAACATCAGTTGTACTATTATCCAAGTCCGCATATGCGTCTACAGGACTCATGCGACCCGCCAGGGGAGCATACTTCGGAACCAAGAACTTCGTCCGCAGTAAGTACGAGCCCCCAGCCATGATTTTGTGAACTTGTTGGAGCTCCTCCCGCATACTCCGGATCTTGGTTTGCATCTCCTTGGCGGCATTACGTGCCTTGTCCAGCTCGGCCGAACTAGCATTATTCTCCTTTTCAAGGAGTGCGTACCGGTCGGCGGCATTTCTTAACTCTTCAGCCATTTCGGCTATCTTTTCCTCGCTTCGGCGACGAGCAGCCTGTTCGGCTATCAACTCTTCGGCCGCCTTTAGGGCAGCCACATTGGTAGCTCGAGCCTGTTCCTTGGCTTGAGCAAGTTCCGCCCTCAGGGCCTCCACGGCAGCAGCACCATATGCGGTGCACACATATTGCATTAACATTATGCCGCTTTGGCATTTTCTTACACATTATAATAAAAACCAAGCACATACCCTGGGACTCCTCAAGCCGTTTATTCACCAGCGTGATATCGGCATCGATGGATCCGATTTGCCTCCTTAGCTCGGCAACTGCGACGGACTGGTCGGTTGTCGGATCCTTGTATACCTGCGCACGTGTACGGCGCAGTCATCAGTATATGATCCCCCGTTTGCCGGCTATGGCGGGCAACCAGAGGCTCAGGGGCTACTATCTATAGGGAGCACACCTAGCACGTGCTTCATAACCAAAAAGTTGTGCATTTTTTCACTACATACCTCAAAGCCTTTGAGCAGGCTTGTAAATGCCTCATTCAAGCCGCTGGTAGTGGATGAAATCTTCATGAGCACCATGCTCATTAAAGAGTGGTGCTCCTCCGAGAGCGTGCCTCGCTCCAGACGGCCCGTCAGTACGTCCGGTCGGATACTAAACTGTGCTGAACCCTTCTCATCGCCCCCCCGTGGGAGCCAAGTGCTCCGGGCTTAGGGCGGCTGACGTACTAGCGTCCGGCTTCGGTATATCCGGACTCCTCCATGACGACACCTCCGTGTCGCCCGCCTCGTGAGGCGGAGAGTGGGGTGGGGTTTCACTCTCCATCATCTCCGGACGAAGTTCCCCCGAAGACGAACTCTGTTGAGAAGAGCTGCTCGCCGGACTACAAAAAAAGAAGTCCTGGTTATGGATCTCGGAGTAACATCTCACCTTCGAATTAATGAATGACTTACGTCTCGTTGGAGGGCTGGCCCGTTGGTGGGCACGACGTGGTAAGGGCGCCCGTCGCGGCAGAACCCCTTGGTGATGTTTTCTTCCCTTGCTTGGGCGTCTCCGCCTCCAAATCTTCGGAGGCAGCCCTCTTCTTCCCGCGTGGGGAGGAGGCTTTGACCTTCCCTTCCCGACTATCCTCCATAGGAGGGTTAGCGATTTCCCCGGTCTGGATGCTCAGCGCGTGAAGTTCGGCTTCACTACCCTTTCCTTCGTCCTTCTCTGATGGGATTTTGCTGAGCGCCAGGTCCAGCATCTTTGCAATGGTGGGACCAGGCGAGCCTTCAGGAAGTGGTGCCGGACACCTGATTCTCTTCGCCTTGTCAAGCCATTTCTGGCCGCGGAGAGAGTGTTAGAATAATAATCATCATAAATATAAATGAAGTGTTCGGCTTTAAGGTTACTTACTTGGGCATCTAGGCGATTGCAGCTTAGGCCCGCATCCTCGATGGTGTCCGGACACTTTGCTTGTGGTCCGAAAAATAATTTACAAATTCCTTCGAGTGTCAAGCCGAAGAAGTGGTTAATAGTCCGCGGACCTTCCAGATTAAACTCCCACATGCGGAGAGGCCAACGTTTGCACGGCAATATCTTCCGGACTAGCATTACTTGAATTATACTGACAAGTTTATGTCCCTCCTAATAAGCTCCCGGATGCGGTTCTGCAGTTCTGGTACATCGCCAGCAGGCCCATAACTCCGTCCCACATCGGTCCAAGACGCCAACTGTGATGGAGGGCCTGAGCGGAACTCGGGGGCAGCTACCCACTTCGTGCCTCTGGGAGCGGTGACATAGTACCATCTCCGCTGCCATACGTCGGACACTTCCGGAAAAGAACCCTCTGGCCATGGGGCATCGGCGTTCCTGCTTATTATGGCGCCTCCACACTTTGCATGTCGCCCCTCGATCATCTTCGGCTTCACATTGAAGGTCTTTAGCCATAAGCCGAAGTGTGGGTTGACAAGGAGAAAAGCCTCGCACACGATAATAAAAGACGAGATATGGAGGATGGCGTCTGGAGCCAGATCATGGAAATCCAAGCCATAGAAGAACATAAGCCCCCTCACAAAGGGGTCGAGGGTGAGGCCTAGGCCTCAGAGGAAGTGAGGAGTAAACACGACGCTCTCATTGAGCTCCGGCGTGGGGATGACTTGCCCCGGAGCAGGAAGCCTGTGCTGGATATCAGCAGTCAGGTATCCAACCTCCCTCAGCTTCGCAATATCCTCCTCCTAAATCGAGGAGGCCACCCACCGGCCTGCTGCGTCGGATCCAGACATACTGGAGGATCTGGGGTTTTGGAGCTTAGGTTTTGAGCGATGTAGCTCGAGTTGCGAGAAGGAGTAGGTGTGACGCCCCTGATTCAATCGTACACTAATCATGCACGCAAATGTGTACGATCAAGATCAGGGACTCACGGGAAGATATCACAACACAACTCTACAAATAAAATAAGTCATACAAGCATCATAATACAAGCCAGGGGCCTCGAGAGCTCGAATACAAGTGCTCGATCATAGACGAGTCAGCGAAAGCAACAATATCTGAGTACAGACATAAGTTAAACAAGTTGCCATAAGATGACTAGCACAAATTGGGATACAGATCAAAAGAGGCGCAGGCCTCCTGCCTGGGATCCTCCTAACTACTCCTGGTCGTCGTCGTCAGCCTGCACGTAGTAGTAGGCACCTCCAATGTAGTAGTCGTCGTCGACGCTGGCTCCTGGACCCCAGCATCTGGTTGCGACAACCAGAAAGAAAGGAAAGGGGAAAAGGGGGGGAGAAAGCAACCATGAGTACTCATCCAAAGTACTCGCAAGCAAGGAGCTACACTACATATGCATGGGTATATGTGTAAAGAGGCCATATCAGTGGACTGAACTGCAGAATGCCAGAATAAGAGGGGGATAGCTAATCCTGTCGAAGACTACGCTTCTGGCAGCCTCCGCCTTGCAGCATGTAGAAGAGAGTAGATTGAAGTCCTCCAAGTAGCATCTCCAAGTAGCATATCCAGGTAGCATCTCCAAGCGCATCTCCAGTCGCATCGCATAGCATAATCCTACCCGGCGATCCTCCCCTCGTCGCCCTGTGGAAAGCGATCACCGGGTTGTCTGTGGAACTTGGAAGGGTGTGTTTTATTAAGTATCCGATTCTAGTTGTCATAAGGTCAAGGTACAACTCCAAGTCCTCCTGTTACCGAAGATCACGGCTATTCGAATAGATTAACTTCCCTGCAGGGGTGCACCACATAACCCAACACGCTTGATCCCATTTGGCCGGACACACTTTCCTGGGTCATGCCCGGTCGCGGAAGATCAACACGTCGCAGCCCCACCTAGGCAAAACAGAGAGGCCAGCACGCCGGTCTAAACCTAAGCGCACAGGGGTCTGGGCCCATCGCCCATAGCACACCTGCACGTTGCGAGGGCGGCCAAAAGCAGACCTAGCCTAGTGGCGTTCCAGTCCAATTCGGCGCGCGCCGCTCCGTCGCTGACGTCTGAAGTGCTTCGGCTGATACCATGACGTCGGGATACCCATAAAACTACTCCCGCGTAGATGGTTAGTGCGTATAGGCTCGTAGCCAACTCAGATCAAATACCAAGATCTCGTTAAGCGTGTTAAGTATCCGCGAACGCCGAACAGGGCCAGGCCCACCTGTCTCCTAGGTGGTCTCAACCTGCCCTGTCGCTCCGCCACCAAGTAACAGTCGGGGGCCGTCGGGAACCCATGCCCACCTCTACCGGGATGGAGCCACCTGCCCCTTCAGCCCCCAACTCCGAACAGTATCACAGGTAATGTAACAGTGTAAAGTATATAGTATATGCCCGTGATCACCTCCCGAAGTGATCACAGCCCAGTAGTATAGCATGGCAGACGGACAAGAGTGTAGGGCCACTGATGGAACACTAGCATCCTATACTAAGCATTTAGGATTGCGGGTAAGGTATCAATGACTGTAGCAGCAATGACAGGCTATGCATCAGAATAGGATTAACGGAAAGCAGTAACATGCTACACTACTCTAATGCAAGCAGTATAGAGAAGAGTAGACGATATCTGGTGATCAAGGGGGGGCTTGCCTGGTTGCTCTGGCAAGAGAGAGGAGTCATCAACTCCGTAGTCGAACTGGTCAGCAGCAGCGTCGGTCTCGTAGTCTACCGGAGAGAAGAGGGGGAATAAATAATGAATACAGAGCAAACAAAGCACCACAAAATATATCAAGGCAATACGCGGTGTTCGGTGTGCCCTAACGCGGTAGTAGGTGATACCGGTGAAGGGGGGAAACCCCCGGGAAAGTATTCCCGGTGTTTCGTGTTTTCGGGCAGAGGAGTTGGAGGGGGAAAGTTGCGAGTTCGATAGGTTAGGGGAGTGTGGCGGACGAACGGGTTGCGTATTCGGAATCGTCTCGTCGTTCTGAGCAACTTTCATGTACAAAACATTTTCATCCGAGTTACGGATTATTTTATATGATTTTCCAAAGATTTAAGCAATTTCCGGGATTATTCTTAATTCGAAAATAAAATGGTTAATTGCTAGATACACCCAAAAGTGTACCCAGCCGGAGTGCTCGTATGGCTGACAGCGGGCCAGGGAGGTTCCAGTCAGCAGAGTTGACCCAGTCAACATTTGACCGATCAAAAGGTCAATAGGGTTTGGGTCCCACTTGTCATTGGCTCATCTAGCTAACTGCAGTTTTAAAATAACTATTCTACTTCATTAGGTTAACTAAGATTAATTAATTAAGTTAATTAAATATTTAATTAATTAATTAATTAATTAATTGTTAATATTATTTTTTAACCCCTTTTTTTTCAGAAAAGGGGGGCGTGGGCACCACTAGGCAGTGGCCCATAGAGCCTATCTGGCGACGGGCGAACGGGCACAGGGGCGTGGAAGTGGGCGCCCGTACCCGAGGAGGGGGCGAACCCAAGCAAGGCGGGACGCTGGCGCCGGGCGCCGCCCGGGGCGTGGTCGCCGGCGACGAGGGGAGCCGCCGGATGGACCAGTGGAGGAGGGATGCGGCGGCGGTAGTGCGGCTGGGGAGAGCGGGGGTGAGCGCGGGCGCCGGCTCCAAGCGCGGCCAGCCGGGGCCTCGGTGAGCA
>NC_041385.1:724583282-724584856 GCF_002162155.2 Triticum dicoccoides
TTTTTTTGTTTGTTTTGTTTGTTTTCTTTTATTTATTTTCTCCTCTGTTTTAATTCAATTTAAAATATTTATGCATCTTATAAAACTGTGTCTTCTACACCATAATTATCTATGTAATATCTAGTACAAACCGAACAATTTTATTTTAATGTTTGAAAACTTTTATTATTTACCAAATTTTAAATTTGAATTTGAATCGGTTTCGAATTAACTCGAGATTAGCAACTATAATCGAGGTGACGTGGCATCACTAGCAGAGGATCACTGTAGCTTAATTACCCGGGCGTCACAATTCTCCTCCACTACAAGAAATCTCGTCCCGAGATTTAAGAGGGGTGTAAGGGGGGAAGTTTGGTAACGAATCTAGCGGGTCTTCTCATCCTGGCTTGCTCTTCTCGAAGAGGCCGGTCCAATACATTGATGTCTTCATTTCGCTGCTTTAGGTCATCAAGATGAAGTCGGCGTCATTTCTTCCGGAACTCCATCGTACTTACGAAGGAATAAAGGGTGGGCATACAGGGAGAATGAACCTCTGCAAGGTTAACTATCTGGTCGATAAGATCGGGGAAGGTGGCGGAAAGTAACTCTCGAATTGAAACTTAACGAATTATCGAGAGCAAAGTAAGTAAGTACCACGAGAAGTTCCAAGCGGGTAGGCAATCGTTCGATGCCTGTTACAAGGCGTGAAAGGGGTTCAGAGCAACGGGAATAAGCATTGCGTCTGATACCAGAATAGATCACTAGGAAGGTGGCTCGTGATCTTTCATACGAAGCCAAGCGTGAGGATTAGCTTTAATAACAGGGGTGCAGGAGAGTCAGGTTTCGATCCTGTGGAACTGTGGGTTATGGGCCCACCATGTGGTTGAAAGTAGGAAGGGGGCCGACATTTTGCACGGTCATGATAGTAAGGTGTGTCAAAGGGTAGCCTGTCAGATATGTCGGCAACAACATCGATACCAAGGGCGAGGGACGAAGAGAACCATTTTCCTGCTCATTGAACGAGGCGGGCCAATAGGCAAAGTTCTCGTCCATCGGTGGTTACCGGAATGTTTTGAACAATAGTAACAGGGTCTTGCTGACAGAGTTGTACACCGAGGTGTTTACATAAGCAGGAGAACATTACTGCTTAGATCATATAGACCACAAGAAAGGTTAAACAAAACAATGGAAAGGAAAAGATGATCATCAGATCAAATAGAACAATGGAATGGAAAATATGTTTAAAAACATATTTCGAGGGTATATCCTTCCCAAGGACAAGCAGAGCAAGATATCCATGACAGGATATAAAGTAGAAAACCATTTAGGTAAGGGGGGAGGAACCTCATGATATTACTCATACAACGGTGTTAGGATAATTGATAATTAAAATATAGCATCGTGCTTCAAACGTGCCTGTTGAGAATCGGAGTACCATTGACATGCTTCGAGATAGCAGTGACATGGTCTTCAGGTGAAGATCAGACTTTGGAAACACGAAGGATCCATCAAGAATAACTTGTAGAATAAGTCTTACAATTTCCTCACGGATGAATGGATAACCTTGCTGAAAAGGAATCTATAATGATAGGTCC
>NC_041385.1:724585215-724592047 GCF_002162155.2 Triticum dicoccoides
GGGGGGGGGGGTGCTAGGCATGACATCATGTTACCGGGTCATCAAAGGATCAACGTCATAACTCTTGGAAAGTTGTCCCAACCATCATATCTGACCGAGATTCAGATCCGATTGGTGTCAGGATACCTGAGACTCAGGATGTCCGAGAAGAAAAGGCGCAACACAAATTGTTGAAATGGCATTGCAAGCTTCTCGGGAAATGAACTATGGGAGCGGGTTTCTGAAGCAATAGTTCACCATTAAACCAGGGAGAGGACAAGGAGGTGTCTGGTGAACTCAACGGCAATTCACCGAGATTCCCAAAAGATGGATTTCCACCATTAAGTGAACAAGGAGATAACATTTGTCAGATCAACTGATATAAGGAAGTATGCTCGAGGAAAACATACACAATTAAACATTGGTTGAAGGGTGCGCCCGAAGTACGGGTTGGGTTGCACTACCAATGTTAGAATGGTGATTCAATTAGCGAAGGACTTAGAATGAACTATCGCCCATTCACTTCAAAGCAATAGGGTTGCTAGAAGTTTTGAATTCACACGTCATAGCTCCATTGTCGGTATTCCGGTTGAAAACAATACGGGGACCAAGGAATGAACGAAGATGGCAAGAAGTATTATGATATCAAGAATTATTAAGAGATGGTGAAATTCTCACCACATTCTTGACAAAAAGAGATGGTAATACTTCCGAGGTAAGGAAGATCAATTGCTGGACAACAAGGAACTCAAGGTATAACACCAAACATGAACAAGCTTGTGTTGGTGGGAAGGCAATAAAGTGGTCGATGATAATACAATCCATCGAGGCAAGGATGGTATTTCTCATCATGATTCCAATTGATATCCTGGATGAGCTCAGAATGTTGACGATCACGACACCTTTGTCGCGAGAGTTCATGAAGATGTAATCGATCGGCGACGACATCAAGTCAAAGTAATGATGAAGTGAAAGGTTATTGGAACCAAGGGTACGACACAAACTCGAAACCAAGCTTGTTGTTCAAGGCGAAATGATATGACGATGAGGATCGACATAAGGTTAGTTCATCATCGAAAATTGGTGCTCCGAGAATAAGGACCAGGTAGCACAGTTAGAATCGTCATGACAATGATATAGCCAAATAGGCTAGGAATGGCGTGATTGGGTACAAACTCGTACTTATAGAAGCTTACTGAAGAGTTGTTGAACCGAAAAGCGGACTCGGTTCAGTTATCGGTGTCTTTGAGTGTTCAATAACTCAGAGCCCACGAAAAATTGGAATCGGTTGGAAGGTAGCACTTGATGAAGAACTCATAAAAGTTATGCAGTTCCATGATAATCTCGAGATACCAGGGGGGTAATGTCGTGGTTCTAAGCCTGACAGTAGAGTGGGGGGTAGGTATGGAGAGGCAAGGTCCTAGCTATGGAGAGGTTGTAAGCACAAAGGATGTACGAGTTCAGGCCCTTCTCGGAAGAAGTAACAGCCCTACGTCTCGGAGCCCGGAGGCGGTCGAGTGGATTATGAGTGTATGAACTACAAGGTGCCGAACCCTTCTGCCTGTGGAGGGGGGTGGCTTATATAGAGTGCGCCAGGACCCCAGCCAGCCCACGCAGGAGAGGGTTTAAGGTGAGTTAAGTCTGGGGCGTTACTGGTAACGCCCCACATAAAGGCCTTTACTATCATAAAGTCTACTTGATTACAGGCCGTTGCAATGCAGAGTGCCTCTTGACCTCCTGGTGGTCGAGTGAGTCTTCGTGGTCGAGTCCTTCAGGCCAGTCGAGTGAATCTTCGTTGGTCGACTGGAAGGCGACCTCTTCTAAGGATGTCCTGGGGTAAGTTACTTGGATCAGGTCCATGACCCTACCCTAGGTACATAACCCCATCATTAGCCCCCGAATGGATTGAGGCTTCGAGTGAAGAAGGAGTTGATGTCGTTTCCGATTAACCTTTGCGCTCCGGTTGTGCGCTGTTCTGGACCAAAGAATCCCTTCGTCGACAGGAAACAACTTGCCTTCAGTCGACTTGATCCATTCTGTTTTTGCGTCGAGTGATCTTTCAGGCTTCGACGATCTCCGAGCGACGGATCGCCGGAAACACCGCGCCTGACAGACTGATTAGTTGCTCGCGGATTCCGCAGGATGCGAAATTTGGGGGCGCACCCGAAGCGGGGCGGACCGCGGCGTTCGGATGGGACGGGGCATGGACGCCTCGATCTCCGCGCCACCTTTTTCGCCACGTATCCCGTCTGCATAACTGTTCCAGATATGATTGGATCGACCGGGCCCACCTGTCATCCACTCGGAAGGGACCTTATAAATGTGCCCGGCGAGGATTTCTGTGCTGCGCCTTAGCATTCTCCCCCTCTCTCTGCTTCCTTCCTCCCTGCTCAGCGTGCTCGCTCTCGCCCCCGAACCACTTCCCTTCGCGCATCTCGCCGGAGACCATGGCCAAGGAGAAGACGGCGGCGTTGGAGCGTGCAAAGAAGGCGTCGGCATCGGAGAAGGCGAAGGGGAGATCCACCAGCCGCGGAGGGTCCTCGTCCAGATCCCGCCTGCCGAAGGGCTGGGTCCAAGGAGACTGGATCCAGTCGACCATCACGGAGAATGACCTCCTCGACATGGCCAACGAGGGCTTGATCCCCCACGGAGCTGCGAGGCTTCCGGGGAAGGAGTGGCAGCCCCAGCCAGAAGAGGGTGAGTGTGTGCTTTTGGCCACCCATGTTGATCGCGGGTTTTCCTTGCCGCCGAGTGTTTTCTTTCGTGGTTTTTTGAACTTCTTCGGAGCGCAGCTCCACCACTTTACCCCAAACTCCATTGCCTATCTTGCCGCGTTCGTGTCCATGTGTGAGGGTTTCTTGGGCTGTCGACCGCACTAGGGTTTGTTCAAACATATATTCACGTGTCGATCTCAGACTGTGAAGAGAGAACCCGAGTCGTCCAAATGTGCGGAGGCCTGGGGATTCAAGTGAGGAATAAGAGCACCTTCCCGCCCATGACCTTTCCCGAGTCTGTCAGAGGCTGGCAGTCGACTTGGTTCTACTGCCAGGTCCAGTCGACGCCAGGGCAGTCGAGTGGACTCCCTCCGTTCACCATGGACCGAGTGAGCAAGCCTTCCCCTCTGAAGCTGATTCCGGAGGAGAAAGCTGATGTAAAGATGTTGATGGAGCACGTGGTGCAGTTGGTTCGGGAGGGAGTGACGGGCATGGACCTCCTGGAGGTTTTCCTCAGGCGTCGCATCCAGCCTCTCCAGTTCCGGAGCCACTGCATGTGGTTGTACTGTGGGACCGAAGACGAGACTAGAGTCCATCCAGAAGCAGTCGACGATGTCACTCTGGAAAGATGGATGGCAGCCGTCACCGGAAACAAGGACAACCCACGCGGAGCCAGAAGGATTCCTCCACTCGACCACAACAGCGACTCAAACAAGGTACACTTGCTCTGCTCTCCACTGCGCCCTCGTCGTATTCATTTCTGTTAACCCTGCCGACTGGTCGACTGATCCTTGTCTAGGCATCTGCTAGGCCCTCACCGAGCTGTACTCGATGCCCAATGGGGCACAAGCTTCGACTGAGGAGGGCGAGGCGAGCGGGGGCGAGAGCCAGGAAGAGGAGGAATGGGACTCGGATGTTGCAGAGGATGATGACGATGATGATGATGATGTCGGTGATGAAGACGACGTCGAGGACAAGGAAGAGGAGGAGGAGGAGGTCGTACCGCCGCGCTCAGAAAGCCGGTCAAAGCTTGTCCACGACCCTTCGACCGAACGTGGTAAGGGGGTTGTGACCGCCACTCAGTCGACCAAGCACCCTCGGACCACCTCTCCGGTGCCGACTGAAAAGGCACCAAAGTAGCCCAGGTCGGCCTCGTCGAAGCCGATCAAACTCTTGCCAAAGATGAAGGTGTCCATCCCCACCATATCAGGGTAACTGTGCTGTTCATATTTTCTTATTCTGTGTGAACTTTATCTCTGGTCGACACTGAAGTTAGTCGACTGATCCTTTGGAGTTGCAGTGCTGCTACTTCTGAGACCTCGGCCCGGGCTGATGACCACGAGATGGAGGATGCAGCAACTTCGAACCCAGGTATTGTATTCTTAACACCGTTCTTAGTCGACTGACTCGCGATCTCTGATCCTGATTCTTCTCCGCAGCTCCACCCAACACTGTTATCAATCTCCCTGATGACGACGAGGATGAAGAACCACTGACACACAGGAGGAGTCGGAAAGCGTCCGCCAGTAAGGTGTCTCAGGATGTGACGACGCCTGAGATTCTGACTGTGGAGGAAGAGAACACCACTCGACACACGGTGTCCTTCGCAAATCCACTAACGAGTGCTCAGCAGCCCTCCCTCTTCACGACGCACCACGTCTCCGAGGACCAAGCTGGCGCAGCGAAGGAAGCAATACGCCAGGCGGGACTCATGATGGAGCAGCTGAAGACCATCCGGGATGCGAGCCAGGCAGCTTATGACGCCAGTTCTGCCCTCCAAAGCAATGTCCAGGTCAGTCGACCACTGTTTGTTCTGTTGGATATGCTACCAAAAACTTTTCTTTTCCGGAATTTATAGTAGTCACCCAGTGGGTGTGTCGAATAAACTCCATGTTAGCGGGGGCACGCTGAGTGCACCCGCTGGGTGTAGTCCCCAAGGCTAAGGTCGACTGCTGGCAGTCGGCCTTAGGCTTTATGATGTCAATCTTTCTGTCAGTCGACTGGTCGACTGGATTTCACAAACCGGTGGGGGCACGCTGAGTGCACCCACTGGGTGTAGTCCCCAAGGCTAAGGTCGACTGCTGGCAGTCGGCCTTAGGCTTTATGATGTCAATTTTTCTTTCAGTCGACTATGTCGACTGGATTTCACAAACCGGTGGGGGCACGCTGAGTGCACCCACTGGGTGTAGTCCCTGAGACTGTGGTCGACTGCTTGCAGTTGATCACAGTCTTAGAGAATGCATCTCCCTTTTTTTTGAGGTCGACTGGTTGACTTTGTCTTCATCGGGATTAGTGGGGGCACGCTGAGTGCACCCACTGGGTGTAGTCCCCGAGACTACGGTCGAATGCTTGTATTTGACTGTAGTCTTAGAAACGTGTGTTTTTCCCTTTTTCACTCGGAAGTGAATTATATTTGACATTTAGTCGATTGGTTCTTCGCAGAACTCCTGTGATCTTGTGGCTCGCTACTCAGAGCTGGAACAAAAACATACTCAAGTCGAGCTGAGCTTGAAGCTGGTTCAGGAGAAGCTGACAAAGGCAAAGGAGGAGACTGAAGGTATGTTTGGTGAGACCCTGACGACTGCTTTTCTCCTTGCTTGTTTCAAAATCTGATCTTGCTGTAACTTGCAGGTAAGGTAAGGGAGGCCCAGCAGAAGAAAGACCTTGAGCTAGCTGAGAAGATCAAGCTTGCTGACGAGAAGTTAGCTTCAGTCACCAAGCTCGAACAAGACAATACCAATCTGAAAGCTGCTCTTGGGATTGCCAACAAGGAGGTCAGTCGACTGAAAACTGATAAAGCTGCCCTGACCGACCAAGTCAGCAAATTGACTGAGAAGAAAACTGAACTGGAGGCCTTCCTGAGTGGCCTTGCCAAGAAGTTGTTTCTTATGCTTGAAGGTAAACCTCCATATTTGGCAAATATTTCCAATTGTGGCTTTTTCCCTTCGACTATCCCCTTGACTTAGTGATCATCCTTGCAGAATTTTGTCAAAACTTTGAAGAAGAAACCAGCCGACTGGGGCCAAACCTCGACCCCGTCAATTCTCCGGTGAACGACGAAGTTGCCATGAATGTTTTCCGACTGGAGTCTCGTGTTGCAGCTGTCGTGGACTATCTCGCAAGGCTGAAGGCCGCCACATCTCGCATCGACTCGACGCTCTGGCCTGAGGAGACACTTCAGAATGACCTTGAGTCGCTGATGGCCCGCTTGAACACGATCCCTGGTCGAGTGCAGGAGTGGAAGAAGTCCTCGGCTCGGTGTGGTGCAGATGTCGCTCTGTGTCTGGCTCGAGTCCACTGCAAAGATGCGCGAGAAGAGAAGCTGGCGGCCCTTCGGGTGGCCAATACCAAGAAGCACGACTTCAGGTCCTTTATGGAAACTTTCCTTGCAGTTGCCACTCGGATCGCCGACGGGATTGACCTTGATGAATTTGTTGCACCTTCCAGCCCTCCACAGGAGGGGTAAAAAACTTCCTCTGTCTCGATACTTTTAAATTTGCCTCGGTATGCCGAGTGGAATTGTAACCGACAAACCTTAACGGGCTTGATGCCTGAGCACTTTCGGTTCCTTTAGATGCCGATCCAAACTTGAATTTGGTGCTTGAATATGATTGCCTTCGGCTCGAAATGTCTTTTGCAGGTTCAGAGCAAGGCGTCTTTATTGCAATCGACTTATCCTGCGGTCCACTTAGGCGAGCACTGGGCCGCAGCTAAACCTCCGAGTGGAAGTCAGGCTTACCACTCGGTAGGATTTTTATAACTTAGGCGAGCACATGGCTGCAGCTAAGCCCCCGAGTGAGAGGGTTGCTCTTCACTCGGTGGAATTTTTATAACTTAGGCGCTTGGACTGCAGCTAAGCCTTCCGAATGAGAGGGTTGCTCTCCACTCGGCAGGGTTTTTATACCTTAGGCGAGCACAGGGCTGCAGCTAAGCCTCCGAGTGAGAGGATTGCTCTTCACTCGGTAGGATTTTGATAACTTAGGCGAGCACGAGGCTGCAGCTAAGCCTCCGAGTGAGAGGATTGCTCTTCACTCGGTAGGATTTTGATAACTTAGGCGAGCACGAGGCTGCAGCTAAGCCTCCGAGTGAGAGGGTTGCTCTTCATTCGGTAGGATTTTCATAACTTAGGCGAGTGCTTG
>NC_041385.1:724593735-724603729 GCF_002162155.2 Triticum dicoccoides
GTAAAGGCCTTAGATCGACGGACGATCTGTCGAGCCTCTTCCTCATCCTCCGGAAGCTCTTTCCTCAAGATATATGCGACATACGGAATCGTCCAGTCGGGAATGACCACCAAAACCTCCATGATCAAGTCGACCACCGCTGGGACTTCAACTTCAGTCGGATCTGTGGCGCTCTTGGGCTGCGGAGTTTCTTCGGTGAAAGGATCTTCTTTGACTGACGGAGTGTGTATATGCTCCAAGAACACACCACTCGGAATGGCTTCTCTCTTGGAACCTATCTTTGCTAGATCATCAGCTGCTTGATTTTTCAGTCGGGGTATATGATGGAGCTCCAACCCCTCGAACTTCTTTTCCAGCTTCCTCACTGCACTACAGTATCCAGTCATGGCTGGGCTTCTCACGTCCCACTCTTTCATCACCTGATTGACCACTAAATCCGAGTCGCCATAGACCATTAGGCGACGGACGCCGAGTGAAATGGCCATGCGCAACCCATATAGGAGGGCCTCATATTCTGCCTCATTGTTGGAGGAATCAAAGTGAATCTGGAGCACATATCTGAGCTTATCTCCTCTGGGGGAAACCAGGACAACCCCAGCACCGGAACCATTCAACATCTTAGAGCCATCAAAAAACATGGTCCAATGCTCCGAGAGAACTTCAGTCGGCTGCTGTTGTTCAATCCACTCGGCGAGGAAATCTGCTATCGCCTGGGACTTAATGGCTTTCTTTGCCTCAAACTTGATATCAAGGGGAAGAAGTTCAATCGCCCATTTGGCCACTCGACCAGTTGCATCTCTGTTATGCAAAATCTCTGATAGTGGAGCGTCGCTGACAACTGTGATGGAATGGTCAGAGAAATAATGAGCAACCTTCTTTGTGGTCATGTATATTCCATACACAAGTTTCTGATAATGAGGATATCTCTGCTTGGATGGAGTCAAGACTTCAGACAAATAGTACACTGGGCGCTGAACTTTGAGAGCTTTTCCTTCTTCTTCCCGCTCGACCGTTAGCACAGTACTGACGACTTGTCCTGTGGCTGCGATGTAGAGCAACAGAGGCTCTTTGCTGATTGGAGCAGCAAGCACCGGCTGGGTGGAGAGCAGAGCTTTTAGCTCGGCAAACGCTGCATCAGCTTCTGGAGTCCACTCGAACTTATCAACCTTCTTCATTAGTCGGTAAAGAGGTAGTGCCTTTTCACCGAGTCGTGAGATGAATCGACTTAATGCGGCCAAGCATCCAGTAAGCTTCTGGACATCGTGCACTCGCACAGGGCGTTTCATTTGGAGAATAGTGCCAATCTTCTCTCGGTTAGCGTCGATTCCCCGTTCGGAAACGAGAAAACCGAGTAACTTGCCACCAGGAACTCCAAATGTGCACTTTGATGGATTGAGCTTGATATCATACCTTCTGAGGTTGGCAAATG
This sequence comes from Triticum dicoccoides, assembly GCF_002162155.2. Lineage (NCBI taxonomy): Eukaryota > Viridiplantae > Streptophyta > Magnoliopsida > Poales > Poaceae > Triticum > Triticum dicoccoides. The sequence goes on from NC_041385.1 coordinate 724,595,165, forward strand.
TTTCGGCGAGGTCAGCGAGCAGGTCGGAACCTTTTCGTGACTTGACAACAATATCATCCATATAAGCTTCCACGTTCCGACTGATTTGAGTGAGTAGACACTTCTGAATCATTCGCATAAATGTGGCTCCGGCATTCTTGAGGCTGAATGGCATGGTGATATAGCAGAAGCACCCGAATGGAGTGATGAAAGCTGTTTTTACCTCATCGGGCCCGTACAGACGGATCTGGTGGTACCCGGAGTAAGCATCTAAAGAAGACAACCTCTCGCATCCCGCGGTCGAGTCAACAATTTGATCTATGCGAGGGAGAGGAAAGTGATCTTTCGGGCAGGCCCGGTTGATGTGCTTGAAATCAATGCACATTCGGAGCGACTGGTCCTTCTTAGGAACCATGACGACATTAGCGAGCCACTCGGAGTGGTATATCTCTCGGATAAATCCTGCCGCCAACAGTCGAGCCACTTCTTCACCAATGGCTTTTCTCTTCTGGACGGCAGACCGCCGAAGATGCTCTTTGACTGGTTTGGCAGATGAGTCGACTCTTAAGCGATGCTCAGCCAGCCCCCTGGGAACACCTGGCATGTCAGCGGGCTTCCATGCAAAAATGTCCCAGTTCTCACGGAGGAACTGGATGAGCGCTTCTTCCTATTTTGGGTCGAGTGTCGTGGAGATGCGGGTCGGAGCTGCTTCGGGGTCGGTCGGGTGAATGTGAACAGGCTTCGTCTCACCGGACGACTGGAATGCAGACTCTGTGGCGGGCTTCTTGGATCGCAGCAAGTCACTCGGATCTGCGTTTTGCTTGTATTCTTCGAACTCGACTGCTGTCACCTGGGAATCGGCAATCTTGGAGCCCTTCTGAAAGCACTCTTCTGCCTTTTTCCTATCACCCGTGACAGTGATCACACCTTTGGGACCGGGCATCTTCAATTTGAGGTACACGTAACATGGTCGAGCCATGAACCGTGCATAGGCTGGTCTCCCCAAAATGGCATGATATGCACTCTGAAAATCCACGACCTCAAACGTCAACTTTTCTTTGCGAAAATGCTTTGAATCACCAAACACCACGTCCAAAGCTATCTGGCCGAGTGACTCGGCCTTCTTCCCTGGTATAACTCCATGGAAGCTCATGTTACTAGTGCTCAGTCGGGACATCGGAATGCCCATACCTTTCAATGTGTCAGCATACAATAAGTTCAGCCCACTTCCACCATCCATCAGCACCTTTGTCAGTCGAGTGCCTTCGACAACTGGATCGACCACCAAAGCTTGCCTCCCAGGGGTGGCAATATGAGTCGGGTGATCAGATTGGTCGAATGTGATGGGTGTTTGAGACCACTTCAGATAATTTGCCTTTGCTGGGGCAACCATGTTCACCTCTCGGTTAATCACTTTCAGTCGACTTCTGCTTTCCACATCTGCAAAGATCATCAGAGTGGAGTTGATATGCGGATATCCTCCCTCACTGTCCTCTTTATCTTCGGCCTTGTCCGACTCCTTCTCCTTGTCCTTAGACTGTTTTCCCTGAAACTGCTGGATCAGGAGTCGACATTGGCGAGTGGTGTGCTTTGGGTAAATGATATTCCCCTCTTCGTCTTTCTTCGTGTGAATGTGACATGGCATGTCCATCACGTCGTTCCCTTCTTTATCCTTTACCTTCTTGGGGTTCCAGGATCCTTTTGGTTTCCCCTTAAACTTTCCTTGAGTCACGGCCAGAGCCTCTCCAGGAGCTGCCGGTTCAGCCTTCCGCTTCTGTTTCCGACTGGTGTTTCCCTTTTCCGACTGACTCGGCTTGTGCTTGCCGCTTCGGAGTCGGTCTTCTTCTTCGCCATTGGCGTACTTGGTAGCAATCTCCATCATCCGACTCAAGGTCATGTCACCGGTTCGACCAAATTTCAAACTCAGTTCTCTGTTCTTGACGCCGTCTTTGAAGGCGCATACTGCCTGATGATCAGAGACATTTTCCACAGTGTGGTGCAAAGTGATCCACCTCTGAATATACTCTCTGAGAGTCTCATTAGCTTTCTGCACGCAGACTTGCAACTCTGTCAATCCAGCTGGTCGCTTGCAAGTCCCTTCAAACGTTCTGACGAACACTCGGGACAGATCTTCCCAAGTGTAAATGCTGCTAGGAGGTAATTGAGTCAACCATGTCCTGGCAGAACCTTCCAACATGAGGGGCAAATGCTTCATGGCCACCTCGTCGTTCCCACCACCAATCTGAACTGCCACTCGGTACTCTTCAAGCCAAGTTTCAGGCTTAGACTCACCAGTGAACTTGCTGACTCCTGTTGCCAACCTGAAATTGGGGGGAATCACTGCGGCCCTGATAGCTCTGCTGAAACATTCAGGACCAGAAACATGCACTCGACTGCTTGTGGGTACATCTCTGTCGAGTGCGCCTCGATGGGCTCTGTTCCGGTCGACCAACCCTTGCACGATAATGGATCGCGCGTCGAAGCCTGGCTCTCTGGGGTCAACAGGAACCCTATGCCCTGTACTGTACTGACGCCTATCATCTGGCTGCCGAGGAGCGTAAGACCCACCCCTCGGAGGGGAATAGGGCACTCGACGCCTATCATCTCGGTCGAGTCTGTCGCCATATTGATCTCGCCGATTCTCACGCCCTTCGCGCCGCGGAGGCGATCTGGGGCTGTGAGCCGACTGAACCGTATTCACAGTGACGGATCGACTGTGAATTCTGTTGCGCGACTGAGACACGGCTGAATTCTGATCTCCTGCTGCCCGGAGCAGATCCCTGATCTGTAGCAAACCTCTGCCAGCTTCCGACTGCGAAGGCTGGATGGACTCTGCTATACGGGTTGCAGCTGCTAAATTCTGAATTGGGGTTCGATATACCTGAGTCGGCGGGAAGAGTTGACGTCGACTGGTGTCGGGAACTCGTTGCCGCGCGCGCTCGTCGAGTGCTCGCTGAAGGTTCTCCAGTCGAGTGTGCTCGGCCAAATTGGCCAGGCGTGCCTCCTCTAAGGCACGAGCCTCGGGGGTTTCTCCGGCGATGGGAATACGCAGGGGATCCTCGTTCCTGCGGCGAAGTTCCTCTCTTTGCAGAGAGTCGAGTGGCTCGGGCTGGTACTCTTCGTAGCCTCGTGCAGGGTCGCCGCCGTCACCTGCTCCACCACCACGGGCGAAGCCAGGAGGGCTGTGGGGCCCGTCGACCATCAAGATTTCCGCCGCTGGATCACTGCTTCCGCACTCGGATGCAGTCTCTACGGAGCCAGTCGACTGATCGAACAAGCCGTAGAGAGATTCGTTGGGCTCGATTGCCGCAACTTGGGTAGTGGCCGATTGGCGAGCCACCGCGTGACTCACCCATCGCTGAAGCCTCGACCGGCCTGAGCGCTTGCGCTGGCGGGAGACCGGGAGGGTGGACGATGGAGGAGCCGACCGATACTGGGTCGACGGTTGCCGCAGCAGAACGCCGCGGACACATGCGCGAAAATGCGTCGCACCGCGGGCGGGGAGTGCATCTACGTCGAGTGGAGCCTCCTGGAGCCATGCGGAGTCGTCGGCGATGAAGGTGAGAGTGCCGAGACGGATCTCTTGACCCTCGACCAAAACTCCAGCAGACACCATGATGAAAGTACTCGGAAGAATCGCAACTTCTCCACAAAATCGCTAAAACACCTGCCCCATGGTGGGCGCCAACTGTCGTGGTTCTAAGCCTGACAGTAGAGTGGGGGGTAGGTATGGAGAGGCAAGGTCCTAGCTATGGAGAGGTTGTAAGCACAAAGGATGTACGAGTTCAGGCCCTTCTCGGAAGAAGTAACAGCCCTACGTCTCGGAGCCCGGAGGCGGTCGAGTGGATTATGAGTGTATGAACTACAAGGTGCCGAACCCTTCTGCCTGTGGAGGGGGGTGGCTTATATAGAGTGCGCCAGGACCCCAGCCAGCCCACGCAGGAGAGGGTTTAAGGTGAGTTAAGTCTGGGGCGTTACTGGTAACGCCCCACATAAAGGCCTTTACTATCATAAAGTCTACTTGATTACAGGCCGTTGCAATGCAGAGTGCCTCTTGACCTCCTGGTGGTCGAGTGAGTCTTCGTGGTCGAGTCCTTCAGGCCAGTCGAGTGAATCTTCGTTGGTCGACTGGAAGGCGACCTCTTCTAAGGATGTCCTGGGGTAAGTTACTTGGATCAGGTCCATGACCCTACCCTAGGTACATAACCCCATCAAGTAATAATCTTCGTTGGACTGGTGTATTGATCCATAGAAGACAATTGTTTTAACTTGTCCGAGAAAAGAGATCAAAGAAGAACAATCATGGTCGGAACCACGATTGCAGAAGGCCAGATCCTAGATATAAGATGAACTTATACCAAGGAATAATTCATTTAAGAGAAGCTTTAATGATAAGATCTACATCGTGTCCATGGGCATGAACACAAGTTCAAGGTCGACTCCCACTTCTCCAATGCACAACCTTTCATTCACTTCTCGCGCTCAATGAAGTTGTAGTTTTGAAATTTTATCTGGCAAAATAACAGAAGAGTACGACTCGTGAAAACTTTCGAGTTCACACCTATTAAGGAAGGCATAGGTTCAACCCATTGGGGCATCTTAGAATCATATACCAAATCTTCAGAAGTAATTAACTCAAGCTCAAAGGCAGAGCATGGTTGAGAAAGCAGAGGATACAATTTACCAAAGGCATTATGTATCAGAGGAAAGGCTCACAAGGTTATTGAATATGAAGGGCATTGTCAGATAAAATCCAACAAAGGATCTGGTGGTCCACAAGGGATCTGACGTGAGCATCGGTACTCAACTAGAGGAAGAAGATTGCAAGGAGATCAGATTATAGAAACAACTGACTAACTCAATTGTTAAATGCAAAGGAATTATGATTTCCAAATCAAGGGATCAGAAGCAATGCTCTGAGTAGGGATGGATAAGTTGAATAGCCTTAGGGTACAATCAATGACAATTGGATTAGTCAAGAACCAATTCCAGTTAAAAGAATGGCAGCTTAGCCGGAGAAGTAATTTATAAGGATCAATGATGATTGCGTGCATTCGCAAACATATTGAGTCAACAGACTCAAAATGATAATGACAAGGAATGTCATTAAGACTACGAGACTTATGGGATTAACCATAATGCGAGCAAACAAGAATTTCAAGAGCCAAAGGCTCCAGAGGATTTTTGGAAGATCGAATAGTATTTTGAAGACTTTTGTGAAACTCATGAACAACTGGGGATGAGCGGATACTTGACAAGTGCAGTGATTTATTTGAAGGGGTATTCATGTGGCAAAGAACTGCTAGGCAGTAGGCACGAAGTATTCTCGGAACAATAGAGAAAACTTCGGGTATCTTGTAATAACAAGAACAATGGGGAATGATCGTAAGAATGGCAAGTGTAAGTAGTTATCCATAAGGATTTATCGGTGGTCGGGAATAGCAAAAGTGATGGGCACAAAGTCTCGAGAGAATATCAAAGAGTATCTCCGAAATCTTCTGGTGCAGTCGGTGACCATCTGGACTGAAGGGGCTCTCCGGGAGAAAGTATTTTCGAGAACCTAAAGTTAGTTTTTAGTAAAAATCGTTTAACCCGAATAGAAGAGGGTTCAGAATCCCAGAGTAAAGGTCGAGGAATAAAAGATCCTAATACCTCCCGATGGCGACGTGGGCCCATGGGCCACACAGCCATGTTAGTAAAAGTTTTTCAACGACTAGACTCGACTTCGGCCAAGGAGTTGGAAAGGGGGATTCCTACAGGCAGTCGGCTCTGATACCAACTTGTGACGCCCCCGATTCAATCGTACACTAATCATGCACGCAAATGTGTACGATCAAGATCAGGGACTCACGGGAAGATATCACAACACAACTCTACAAATAAAATAAGTCATACAAGCATCATAATACAAGCCAGGGGCCTCAAGAGCTCGAATACAAGTGCTCGATCATAGACGAGTCAGCGAAAGCAACAATATCTGAGTACAGACATAAGTTAAACAAGTTGCCATAAGATGACTAGCACAAACTGGGATACAGATCGAAAGAGGCGCAGGCCTCCTGCCTGGGATCCTCCTAACTACTCCTGGTCGTCGTCGTCAGCCTGCACGTAGTAGTAGGCACCTCCAATGTAGTAGTCGTCGTCGACGCTGGCTCCTGGCTCCTGGACCCCAGCATCTGGTTGCGACAACCAGAAAGAAAGGAAAGGGGAAAAAGGGGGGAGAAAGCAACCATGAGTACTCATCCAAAGTACTCGCAAGCAAGGAGCTACACTACATATGCATGGGTATATGTGTAAAGAGGCCATATCAGTGGACTGAACTGCAGAATGCCAGAATAAGAGGGGGATAGCTAATCCTGTCGAAGACTACGCTTCTGGCAGCCTCCGCCTTGCAGCATGTAGAAGAGAGTAGATTGAAGTCCTCCAAGTAGCATCTCCAAGTAGCATATCCAGGTAGCATCTCCAAGCGCATCTCCAGTCGCATCGCATAGCATAATCCTACCCGGCGATCCTCCCCTCGTCGCCCTGTGGAAAAGCGATCACCGGGTTGTCTGTGGAACTTGGAAGGGTGTGTTTTATTAAGTATCTGGTTCTAGTTGTCATAAAGTCAAGGTACAACTCCAAGTCGTCCTGTTACCGAAGATCACGGCTATTCGAATAGATTAACTTCCCTGCAGGGGTGCACCACATAACCCAACACGCTTGATCCCATTTGGCCGGACACACTTTCCTGGGTCATGCCCGGCCGCGGAAGATCAACACGTCGCAGCCCCACCTAGGCAAAACAGAGAGGCCAGCACGCCGGTCTAAACCTAAGCGCACAGGGGTCTGGGCCCATCGCCCATAGCACACCTGCACGTTGCGAGGGCGGCCGAAAGCAGACCTAGCCTAGTGGCGTTCCAGTCCAATTCGGCGCGCGCCGCTCCGTCGCTGATGTCTGAAGTGCTTCGGCTGATACCACGACGTCGGGATACCCATAACTACTCCCGCGTAGATGGTTAGTGCGTATAGGCTCGTAGCCAACTCAGATCAAATACCAAGATCTCGTTAAGCGTGTTAAGTATCCGCGAACGCCGAACAGGGCCAGGCCCACCTGTCTCCTAGGTGGTCTCAACCTGCCCTGTCGCTCCGCCACCAAGTAACAGTCGGGGGCCGTCGGGAACCCAGGCCCACCTCTACTGGGATGGAGCCACCTGCCCCTTCAGCCCCCAACTCCGAACAGTATCACAGGTAATGTAACAGTGTAAAGTATATAGTATATGCCCGTGATCACCTCCCGAAGTGATCACAGCCCAGTAGTATAGCATGGCAGACGGACAAGAGTGTAGGGCCACTGATGGAACACTAGCATCCTATACTAAGCATTTAGGATTGCGGGTAAGGTATCAATGACTGTAGCAGCAATGACAGGCTATGCATCAGAATAGGATTAACGGAAAGCAGTAACATGCTACACTACTCTAATGCAAGCAGTATAGAGAAGAGTAGGCGATATCTGGTGATCAAGGGGGGGGGCTTGCCTGGTTGCTCTGGCAAGAGAGAGGGGTCGTCAACTCCGTAGTCGAACTGGTCAGCAGCAGCGTCGGTCTCGTAGTCTACCGGAGAGAAGAGGGGGAAGAAATAATGAATACAGAGCAAACAAAACACCACAAAATATATCAAGGCAATACGCGGTGTTCGGTGTGCCCTAACGCGGTAGTAGGTGATACCGGTGAAGGGGGGAAAACCCCCGGGAAAGTATTCCCGGTGCTTCGTGTTTTCGGGCAGAGGAGTTGGAGGGGGAAAGTTGCGAGTTCGATAGGTTAGGGGAGTGTGGCGGACGAACGGGTTGCGTATCCGGAATCGTCTCGTCGTTCTGAGCAACTTTCATGTACAAAACATGTTCATCCGAGTTACGGATTATTTTATATGATTTTCCAAAGATTTAAGCAATTTCCGGGATTATTCTTAATTCGAAAATAAAATGGTTAATTGCTAGATACACCCAAAAGTGTACCCAGCCGGAGTGCTCGTATGGATGACAGCGGGCCAGGGAGGTTCCAGTCAGCAGAGTTGACCCAGTCAACATTTGACCGGTCAAAAGGTCAATAGGGTTTGGGTCCCACTTGTCATTGGCTCATCTAGCTAACTGCAGTTTTAAAATAACTATTCTACTTCATTAGGTTAACTAAGATTAATTAATTAAGTTAATTAAATATTTAACTAATTAATTAATTAATTAATTAATTGTTAATATTATTTTTTTAACCCCTTTTTTTCAGAAAAGGGGGGCGTGGGCACCACTGGGCAGTGGCCCATAGAGCCTATCTGGCGACGGGCGAACGGGCACAGGGGCGTGGAAGTGGGCGCCCGTACCCGAGGAGGGGGCGAACCCAAGCAAGGCGGGACGCTGGCGCCGGGCGCCGCCCGGGGCGTGGTCGCCGGCGACGAGGGGAGCCGCCGGATGGACCAGTGGAGGAGGGATGCGGCGGCGGTAGTGCGGCAGGGGAGAGCGGGGGTGAGCGCGGGCGCCGGCTCCAAGCGCGGCCAGCCGGGGCCTCGGTGAGCATCGACGAAGTACTGGGGCGAGGGGGAAGGGCCGGGGCG
>NC_041385.1:724604024-724605394 GCF_002162155.2 Triticum dicoccoides
TTTGTTTTGTTTGTTTTCTTTTATTTATTTTCTCCTTTGTTTTAATTCAATTTAAATTATTTATGCATCTTATAAAACTGTGTCTTCTACACCATAATTATCTATGTAATATCTAGTACAAACCGAACAATTTTATTTTAATGTTTGAAAACTTTTATTATTTACCAAATTTTAAATTTGAATTTGAATCGGTTTCGAATTAACTCGAGATTAGCAACTATAATCGAGGTGACGTGGCATCACTAGCAGAGGATCACTGTAGCTTAATTACCCGGGCGTCACAGCAGGAGAGGTGGAAACAAGGTGTAGGCCTTGCCCCTTTATAAAAGGGATGAATAGCAAGAGTCCTCAGCGTGACTGCTTAAGACTTATCTAAAAAGAAACACGGAATTATACCAACAGTCGTCATGGGGTCACATATGCCTGTATTGATGAAAGATCCTGTATTAAGTGGGACACAATTTCTGCTTTGGCAGGACGTGCCGATAAAACCGCCTCGCAACGCGAGTCGAGGTGGAGTAGGAAACGCCGGTTTGTATTGGACCAAGGCACGATGCAAGGGCACAACGTACGAAGATTGCCAGCAGAACGGATTCATGCTAAGGGTGTGTGAAGATCATCTTGCAGATCCGGACACAACCTACGTGTTTGATAATCACCTTGGAGTATTTGGAGGAGGAACCCGCCTTGCAATGCCGAAGACAAGACTGCGCGCCGGACTCATCGTCATTGAAGCTTGGCTCAGGGACTACTGAGGGAGTCCTGGATAAGGGGGTATCCGGACAGCCGGACTATATACATCGTCCGGACTATAGAAGCGTCGAGATACAAGACTCAAGACTTCGGCTCGTGTCCGTATGGGACTCTCCATTGCGTGGAAGACAAGCTTGGCGATCCGGATATTATGTTTCCTTCCTTGTAATCAACTCCATGTAAACCCTAGCTCTCTGGTGTCTATATAAACCGGAGAGCATGGTCATTAGAAGGCCGATCACAATTACAATCATACCATCATAGGCTAGCTCTTAGGGTTTAGCCTCTTCGATCTTGTGGTAGATCTACTCTTGTATTCCAGATATCTTCAATATTAATCAAGTAGGAAGTAGGGTTTTACCTCCATCAAGAGGGCCCGAACCTGGGTAAACATTGTGTCCCTTGCTTCCTGTTACCATCAGCCTAAGACGCACAGATCGGGACCCCCTACCCGAGATCCGCCGGTTTTGACACCGACATTGGGCTCTAACTGAACCCGAGCGATTGCACTGCAGGCTACACGTTACTGAACCCGAGCAATCGATCGATGGCTGTTAACTGAACCCGATGGAGCGATTCCTTCGCTACTGCTACTAACTGAAGCCGATCGATTGGAT
>NC_041385.1:724605884-724614459 GCF_002162155.2 Triticum dicoccoides
GCTGGATGAACAGTAGACGGTGGAGGGGTGGCCGTGCAGGGGTGGTTGAACAGGACCCCGTGGTGTGGTGGAGGGCTGGATGAACAGTAGACGGTGGAGGGGTGCCCGTGGAGGGGTGGTTGAACAGTAGCCGGTGGAATAGCGCGCGTTGGAGGCTGGATGAACAGGAGCCAGTGGAGGCCGGAGGAGGTCGACGGTAGCCCGTGGAGGCTGGAGGAGGTCGACGATGGAGATGAACAGTATCCCGTGGAGTCCTGTTTTGCGGTACGCCACACCCCTCCCGATGAACAGGACCCCCATTTCGACCGTAGGAGGTCCGTTTCGTCCGTTTTGCAGTACGCCACACCCCTCCAGATCAACAGGACCCACGTTTCGACCGTAGGAGGTCTGTTTCCTCCATTTTGCGGTATGCCACACCCCTCTCGATCAACAGGACCCCCATTTCAACCGTAGGAGGTCCGTTTCCTCCGTTTTGCGGTACGCCACACCCCTCCCGATCAACAGGAACCCATTTCGAATGTAGGAGGTCCGTTTCCTCCGTTCTGTAGTACGCCAGGCCTCATTTCCATCGCCTGTTCCGTCCAAGCCCTCCTGATGAACACGACCACGCATTCCGTTCCGACCCAGCCGGTTGGCCCCCACACGTTTCGTTGCCTCCCGATGAACACGACGCATTCCGTTGCCTCCCCATGAACACGACACATTCCGTTGCCTCCCCATGAACATGACGCATTCCGTTGCCTCCCCATGAACACGACGATGATGTTGTTTCTCTGTTCCGACCCAGCCATGTACATGAGCCCTCGTCGTACGTATGCGCGAGTAGGCGTTCCAGACCCCGCCCGTATGTACACATACGTGGCCATATTTTCTTTCTTGTACCCTGGCCGCTGTACGTACGTGTACGTGCTACGTGCGCGCCTCTACTACGACACGTGCGCGCCTCTACATCCACCAGTATATATGTACGTACACGTTCGCAACCAGAATGACAACGCTACATATGCTTCGACCAGGTGGGTCCCGACTGTCAGGCACTTCCTTGCCTGCGAAGATGTAGCTGGTGGGTCCCAGCAGTAAGGGGGCGAATCGTTTTTTTTGCCCGGACGCACTTCCTTGCATGGGAAGATGTAGCTGGTGGGTCCCAGCAATCAGGGGGGTGAATCATTTTTTTTTTGCCCGGACGCACTTCCTTGCGTGCGAATGTGTAGCTGGTGGGTCCCAGCAGTCAAGGGGAAACGCTTTTTTCGCGAAATACGGTGCCCGTCCGGTGGGTCTCCGCTGTCAGGTGGAGGAATAATTATTTTGCGCGTAATAAGGAGGCACTTCCTTGCTGCGGCCGTGGACCCAGCTGTCAGCCTCTCCACGCACAGTACTCTTCCGATGAAAGTCGGTCGTTGACCACATTGACCACCCCGTGCCGAGAGCACCACGGCGGTGGACGACGGCGAGGCCTTGGAAGGGGACGACACGGAGGCAGAGAAGACTCGGCAGTTGTTTCCCACGCGGAGGGGAGTACGACTGAACGAGGGTTTACTAGTTCGTCTGCCGCCGCCGGAGAATAACAGCAGGTGTGGGTGAGTAGAGGGATGGCTAGGCCAACGATGGGAGTACGGTGGGGCGGTGAGGCCTGCACGGTAGCACAGCCGGCCGCGGGAAGGAGGGAGCAGGCAGTCCCGCTGGCGCTTGTTTGAGCAGCTGGAGCAGGAAGAGTAGAGACTGAAGAAGCACGACGGCCGTTGGATGGACATCCAACTGTCACTGCTTGTGCGTCAACCTTTTTTTAGGAAAGCCTCAAATCTGTGCAAAACAGCATACAACCCATCTGCCATTATTTCTAATAATTTACAGCCCATTTGCTAATTCTTAAGGTTTTTTTGGAGCCCATATTCTTTTTGTTAGCATTACAACCCATATTGTGGCCACGATTAAAAAATTATACGAAATTTTGTATATTTCTATGTGGTCCCAACTGTTTTTAATCCCGAAATTTCGACTCACAGTCAAACTGATTTTAAAATAAATGTATATCAATATAAAATCCAACAAATTCTCATTACGCATAAAAATTAATGTAATTTAAAATCTTGAAATGAAAAAAATATATTTGAAACTAATTTCCGGTTTGATGTGTTTTAAGAATGTACAACCCATTTCTCATTACTGATGGGCCATTTTCTCGGCCAGCCGAATGAAAGCTCTCCTCGTCATGAAAGATTTACAGCCCAACAGGCCTGACAAAGCGACTTAATTGGCAAATCACAAAAAAACTGGGCTGTGGCTGTGGACCCAGCTGTCAGCCTCTCCACGTACAGTACTCTTCCGATGGAAGTCGTTCCTTGACCATGTTGACCACACCGCGCGGAGAGCACCACGGCGGTGGATGACGACGAGGCCTCGGAAGGGGACGATGCGGAGCTGGGGAAGACGCGGCAGTGGAAGCCCGCGCGGACAGGAGTATGAGGGTTCACTGGTTCGGTTGCGGTGTGAGGCTGCCGTCGCCGCAAGGCCTGGCCAGCGGTGTGAATAGTAGGGGCGGTGAGGCCTCCGCGGCAGCACAGCCGGCCACGGGAGGCAGGAGCATGCAGCACAACAGGCGCTGCTTTGGGCGGCTGGAGCAAGAAGACCAGAGGTTGAAGTAGCACTACGGCCGTTGGATGGACATCGTACGGTCACTGGAGCTAGAATCGTTCATATTGACTAAGTTGAGAAAGCCCTTTGTCCCCGTCAACTTAGTAGGCCCACAAGACAGCCTCCCACCAAGGTGGGTCATAGCTAACCAGGGGAGTATTCATTTTTTTGTGCGTAATAAGGAGGCACTTCCGGTGGGACCGAGCTGACAGCGGGGGGAATGTTTTTTTCACGAAATACGGTGGCCCGTCCTGTGGGTCCCAGTAGTCAGGGGGAAATGATTTTTTCCACAAAATATTGGTGGCCCGTCCGGTGGGTCCCCGCTGTCAAGTGGAGGAATAATTATTTTCCGCATAATAAGAAGACACTTCATTGCGGCTGCCGTGGACCCAGCTGTCAGCCTCTCCATGTACAGTACTCTTCCGATGGAAGTCGTTCATTGACCACATTGACCACGCCACACCGAGAGCACCACAACGGTGGACGACGACGAGGCCTAGGAAGGGGACGACATGGAGCCGGGCCACAGGAGGCAGGAGCAGGCGGTACTACAGCCGGCCACGGGAGGCAGGAGCAGGCGGCACGACCGGCGCTGATTTGGGCGGCTGGAGCAAGAAGACCAGAGGTTGAAGAAGCACTATGGCCGTTGGATGGACATCATACGGTCACTGGAGTATTGACTAAGTTGAAAAAGCCCTCCGTCCCCGTCAACTTAGTAGGCCCACAAGTCAGCCCAACAATATGGCGGGGCCCAGCTAGCAGGGGGTATTCATTTTTTTGGGCGTAATAAGGAGGCACTTCCTTGCATGCGAAGATATAGCTGGTGGGTCCGACCTGTCAGCGGGGGGATGTTTCTTTCGCGAAATACAGAGGCCCTTCCTGTGGGTCCTAGCTGTCAGGTGGAGGAATCATTATTTTGCGCGTAATAAGGAGGCATATCCTTGCATGCGGCCGTGGACCCAGCTGTCAGCCTCTCCACGTAGAGTCCACTTCCGATGAATGTTGTTCATTGACCACGTTGACCAGGCCGCGCCGAGAGGACCAGGGCGGTGGACGACGGCAAGGCCTAGGAAGGGAACGACATGGAGCCAGGGAATACTCAGTAGTTGTTTCCCACGCGAAGGAGTACGAGGGTTTACTGTTTCATCTGCTGTCACCGGAGAATAACAACATGTGTGGGTGAGTAGATGGATGGCTAGGCTAGCTATGGGAGTACGGTGGGGCCGTGAGGCCTGCGCGGCAGCATAGCTGGCCGCGGGAGGAGGGAGCAGGCAGTCCTGCCGGCGCTTGTTTGAGTGGCTGGAGCATGAAGAGCAGAGATTGAAGAAGCACGACAGCTGTTGGATGGACATCCAACAGTCACTGCTCTCATCTGTTGACTAAGTTGACAGGGCGTTGCGTGTGCGTCAACCTATTTTTTATGAAAACATACGTGTCAACCTGTAGTAGGCGCACAAGTCAGCCTCAAATCTGTGGAAAATAGCATACAGCCCATCTGCCATTATTTCTAATAATGTACAGCCCATTTGCTAATTCTTAAGTTTTTTTTGGAGCCCAACTTCTTTTTGTTAGCATTACACCCCATATTGTGGCCACGGTTAAAAAGTATACGAAATTTTGCATATTTAGATGCGGTCAACTCTTTTTAATCCAGAAATATCGATTCACATTCAAACTATTTTGAAAAATAATTTATATAAATATAAAATCCAAATAATTGTCCATGCATAAAAATCAATGGAATTTAAGATCTTGTAATGAAAAAAATTGAAACTAATTCCCGGTTTGATGTGTTTTAAAAATGTACAGGCCATTTCTGGGCAAACCGAATGAAACTCTCATCGTCTTGAAAGATTTGCAGCCCAGCAGGGCCGATAAAGCAAGTAGGCCTTGTTTGGGTATTTCTTTAAAAAAATAGAACTGGGCTAGCCATTTTCAGCAAGAAAAAAACACAACTGGGCTCATGATGTGGTAAACATAAATAAAACCCTGGCTAGACGGGCCACATCCCCCGCATAGCCCCGTTGTTACCCTGGTCCGTCGCTAAAACTAGTATAAATAACAACTGCTTGTTCCTCAAAAAAAACTGCGCGACTTGCTGGGTCCCGGGTGTTAGCCGCTCGTAGTGTAATTCTCTCGTTTATTGACTACGTTGACAATGGCGTGAGCCGCAGATGTCCAACCATTAGGACTAGCAGGAACCATATTTTTGGGCTTGTACTATAGAGGCACTTGCTTGCATACTGCCATGACGCTGGTGGGTCCCTACTGTCATCCTCTCCATGTACAATCATCTCCTTGTTCCTCTCGGTTGTTGACGACGTTGAAAATGCAAGAGGGCGGCGCACCGTGCACGTTGAGCGAAGCAAGGCCGCAAGGCCTCGGACGGAACGAACAGGAGCCTTTGAAGATGCGCCGGTCCAGTCGCAGGCGGAGGGGAGTACGAGGGTTGACTGGTTGGGGCACGGGTGCGTGTTGGGGCTAAATTCGCCTGAGAATAACAGGACGTGTGGGGGAATAGAGGGAGGGACTGGCCAACGTTGGAGGGTACGTATGGTAGGGCGGCGGAGGCGCAGCCAGCCATGGGAGGCGGGAGCAGGCGGAGCCGACGGGGTGGTTTGGTCTGGGCGGCTGGAGAAAGAAGAAGACAAGAGATAGAAGATACACGACAGATGTTGGATGTCAATCCAACGGCTGGTAGGCAGAATCGTTTGTTGACTGGCTAGTAAGTCGACACCACCTTGGGTAGGCTATTTCCTCGCGGGTCCCAAATGTCAGAATCCAAATCTGTCACGGTCATGCAGCCTTTCCTATGAAAATTTACAACCCATTTGATGTGCTAGTTCGAAATAAGTTTGTGGGTGCTGGTGGGGGCTAATCACTTGGCTTCTGTAATGCACAGTGAGCTCAAGCAGCCGGCGTGAGTGATGTTATTTCCCTTGGTTGTGATTTGTTACAATATTTCACTCTAAATTAAACGAATGGCAAGCCATTTGCCTTGTTTCAAAGAAAATATGACAGTCACAACCGAGTTGAAAAGGGCAGGAACATCTAACTACATCTTACAAACTGTACAAAAGCACGAGGGTTGATTGTTCATGAGGTTTACAAAGAAACCCAGATTGAGAAGGGCAACAACATCTAACTCCAGCACTGTTTTCGGCAGTCACAGTCAAATGGATCGGTCAGGTCCATAGAATGAACATCCTGGGTCGTAAAATTTACTGGATTATGACCACAATATGTTGTAAATAGAAGCCCGACACGTTCAGAAGCTCTTTTGCCCACCTGAAACTCCTTTTTTTGCTCTTTGACATACCCATCCGTCAAAACCATGCTGCTGATAAACTTAATCCTGATGGACAATAGTAACCTCGCATTCGGCAGGAAGAATGTGACAAATCTTGTGTTTGCACGGTTGGCTACATATCGTTCTAGCGTTATTGTCTTCAATCGAATCTCATGAGAAGTGAGAAAATCCCGATGCTTATGAATCCACCGATTGGTTAGAACTTTTTTACCCTGTCCTGTTGCCTAAATAGACATGAAGATTGAAAACAGTTAAGGTCTAAAAGAAGAGTGTCGAAAGGGCAATAGCTGAACTAGCACACTATATGCGGGCTACCAATGTGCATGAAATTATCACCTTTATATACAACTTCTCCAGACATGGAAAGCATTGCAGCAAGCCAATAATCTTGTTCAGATCAAAACTATTCATTTCGATATATAAGATCTTGACAGAATCCAGCACCATTGATAGGCCATCCATGGAGAAACTCTTCATTGAGCATAGAACATAATATTAGTACAAAATGTGTACTCCAAGATGATATATAAATTATGCGCAGAAATTTACAATGCAGCTTATGCTTACAAGTGTGGATGATAATATAAAGTACCTAAAGAGTTGTGGAGCCAAACACCATATTGAAATGAGCACAGAGATCATGTATTACACCTAAGGTCTCCAGTTTAGGCGCAGAGAGGACGGTTATTTGCAACGGTGAATAACTAAAATCAAGGATCAAGCTTTGAAGTGAAGGGGCATCTTGGATGATGAGCTGCCTTCCGTCAAAAGAAATTCCAATTCTTACAAGGTTAGGCGACTTTATTTGGAGACAACCGATTCTAACTGTGAAAACAAGCACCAAGCACTCCAGCGCAGGGCAACTGGAGTGGATGATGCTGTGCAATGAGGCCTCCGATATACGAACCTGCACAAGTGAAAGTTTCTTGAGAAATGGGAGTCGAAGGTTTAGTACCAGATTGTCTGGTAGGTAGCACAGCGCAAAGGTGGCGGTGTGGAGAGAGCAGGAAAACCGCGAGATGGACATCGGTGCTGAGGGCACAAGTTCATGGCGTTCGGTATGTGGTATGTGATTTCCAGGGGAATAGTAGAACTCAAGCAGCTGTAGTTCTGTGAATTCAGGGGATTTCAGCCAGGCGTCCACCATGCAGGGCATGGTATGCTTGCTCAGGTAGCATGACGAGATGCAAAGGATTTGAACGGAGCCCTGCTGGGAGGAGATGATGGCTCTGGGGATTTCAAAATCATTGAAGAGAGATAGCTGACGATAGTCGAGATTAAGGGGCACGGTGCGCCATAGAGGGCGCCACCGAATTGAGGGGACTTGGGTGCGGCAGCAATCCTTGGTGGGGAGAAGCGAGATGATCTCCCCAAGGATGGCGTCCGGGAGATCGCTGATGCGGTCCACCCGAGATTCTACGGGTTCCTGGGATCCGGTGGGGGCGGGGTCGCCGCTTCTACCCGCGCTACCGGGTGCGGGATCTACAACAGGCGTCGCCGCTGACGGGAGCCTCATCTTCTTGGCGCTGGGGTCAGCCGACTCCATTTTCCTCGAGGGCGTCGCGTCACACTCATGGATTTGAGCAGAGTAACGAATGACGAGCCTAGTTGTAGTGCGAGCGAACAAGAAGGGGAGCTGGGGGTTTTCTGTAGGAGAGAGGAAGAAGGGGAGCTGGGGTTTTCTGTAGGAGTGAGGTGAGGAATTTGGGGGTACGAGTGGAGCGAGCAGACGTGAGGTGGGTGGGAGCGAGGAGGAAGAAGAGCACCCAGGTTTTTGGGGGGGGGGGTGTGCTGGGTGTGGGTAGCGCCTTTTGAATTGATTTTACTATTTACTAGTGTGGATTGGCTGTTTTGTCTTGGGCCTAGAGAAACATTTACTACTAGTAAAGTGGAGAGACTCTACAGCTACCCAGAAAAACAATTACTACTAGTACAGTGGAGACAGTCTACCGCTTCTGGCTCCTCCTATGTCATTGAAACGTCTCCTTCTACTGAATGCCCGTTATACTTTTGTTCACCGACATGCGGGCCATGCAGCGCGCGGGCCCAAATGCCATCCACCAAATTAGAAGGCAGTATGCAGGCGGAGAGTCAACCCGGTCGTAGCGCGGCAGTAACGAGCCGTCGTATCACAAAACCCCATCTCCCCGATGTCTAAGTTTGACGGATGAAGCAACCATCATTTCACTCTTCGCTGAATCCCCTTCTCCCTCACCGTCTTCAAGGAAGGCAACACTCGCATCTGCCACTGTTCTTCTCTCCCAACGAAGGGAAGGTAAGCGGATCCGTGACGTTGGTATATTTTCGTTCAGAGAAAAAAAAGAACTTTTGCAAAGCAGTAACCGGTCCTCACTCCCTTTTTTGTTTCATTGTCATTGCGATTGTGTTTTCCTTTCAGTGGTCTAATAGTATTCGTCAGTTTCATGATGGACCAAGGAGAACCAGGCAAAGATCTGCCGATATTGGAGCTGACGCGGGAGGCTGATCCCCACGAGACAGAGAGCTCCAAGAAGATGGAGCCAACCACCGAGCCGGCCCCAGATACGCTCACGGCCACTACTGAGATGGTCAACCCCCGTCTGAGGTTACAACCCCCGTGGCACTGCAGGAGCAGTTTTCCCCCTTCGAGGATGT
>NC_041385.1:724614704-724621842 GCF_002162155.2 Triticum dicoccoides
TGGTTTTTCATCTAAGTATGTGGTGATTTTTTTTAGAAAAGGAAGTATGTGGTGATTAATAATGCAAAATTTTATTAGCTTCGATGCCATGCTATACATAGTGGTTTAAATAACTTGTGTTTCTTATACTGAAAAGTAATTCAGAATTTGTTTCTGCTTCAATTAGAGCCCTGATGCAGACAAGGATTGTGTGGTTGTGCATGTCACTCGCTATGAGGCGGACGACCTGAATATACGCACTGGGGAAACAGAGTTCTTAGGTTGTTGGATCCTGGAAGCCATTTGCGGTTATACCAATGAAGAGGTGTATTCCAGCCTCACTGTTATCAGGCGTGTTGTCCAGGGTGTACTGAAGCACAAGAAGTTCAAAGCTACTCCTTCGTTTGAGGCATACTGTTCTTGTCAAGCTTACGCAGGAAGATGACGTGGCATGCCTCCACAAACAAATTTATCAGTGGCAAGGCCACAAGGTTGTCTTCATGAAGGTTCATAGGATTGAGCTGCTGCGGGACGTCCTCGATGATGTTCATGGCAAGGTCCGTCTTGTGTCCAGCCCAAATTAGATCAGAGGCATGAAATAGTTGCCCCATCTAGTGTTTAATAGTAGTTTGGATTGTGTCTAATTATCCGAACCTTGCCTGTTATCGACCCCTCTGGGGCTAGTACTCTGTTTGAATCCGTCTATGGGAACTGCCGCTACTTTTGTGTGCCCGTGAATCATGTGAGAACCATCGTAATTGTTGCCGAAACAGATGCGTCCTCACTAGTTTTTTCATGAATATGGCATGGTAAGACATAAGTTGTCACGGTTTATCATACGAGCAGTGTGTGTTTTGATGAAATAGAGCACTCGTTAGAGAACCGTGCATCGATGTATACATAAGTACTCCCTCCGTCCCATAATATAAGAACGTTTTTGACACTAGTATAGTGCCAAAAACGTTCTTATATTATGGGACAGAGGGAGTACTTGTGAACAATGTTGGTGCTACCCACTTGTAAGCAGTTGTCCAAAACACGACACATTGGCTCAGCTCGCTTCAACACTAGGCTATCGACCAGCTAACAATCAACAATCTGTTGTTTGACATATAAGCAACTATGTATCTTGTTACAGTGGTTCGTGCAGTTAATTGAGGCCACAATGTAATAAATTCCAAACGTTCAACGCTAGTCTAGCGCTCATGTGGAACACTCACATTAAACTCGTCTTCATAAAAGTCTTGAAAAGCACAAGTTAAGCAGTTTTATACATCTCAATGATTCATAAAACATAACAAACATATACTAGTTCACAGCAAAAGACAAAGTTGTGAGAAGGTTTAAAAATCAGGAAAAAACAAGCAAGGCTTCTCTGAGCAAAGGGCCTCCCGGCAGGCTTAAATTTCCTGGAGTTCACTCTGGTTTTTTCTTGTTGCCACCATAGAGGGTTAGGTTCTCTCATTCCAGAATAACCAATTATAATTGTGGTCTCAGCTGGAATGCTGAACTGAACCATGCAGTGTACTGACCAGTTGAAATGCTTGTGCATTCCACTAAATTTAAGCACCGTTATTTGCAGAAATAAGCAGACCACAATGCCTCTTGTCCGTGCACCTGTCCAAAAAACCATCGTGCAGCCGTGCCAGCTAGTCCTCGGTCCATGGAAGAACTGGCAGAAAGTGCATTCCGGACTAGGATGCAGTTGTTTTTGCTCATCCCTGCATTGGAATCAGGAAGTAAAACGCATGAATCAGCTTCTTTTAGATTGCATTGGTCATTCTACCATAGTTACTACCAATGTAGGAATACCTTGAAGACTGGAGGTTAGACGACGACAACGAGGGATAGCCATCTCATTTTGCACAGTTATACTAAAACTGAGGTGTGTGCTTTTGATTGCGCGGATAGAAATGATACGGAGACAGACATCCCGAAATGATATGGAGACAAACATCCCTGTTTGCGCAAATACGAAATACGGTTATTTAAACAGTGACAGATATTACTACTTTCCCCCGTTTCCTCTTAGAACCAAGTCCTAGATTCATGCTATAGCTTTCCCACTTTCTTCCCTGTTTGAACCAAAGCTTTGAGTTGACTGTATGAACTAGCTTTACTTCTAATAATAGTAGAAGTCTAGGTGGATTTGGAACAGCGGACGGAAGTAGAAAAGGATCCACACGAAGGGGGAAGAGCTGGGGCAGTAGAGCAAGGCAGGTTTCGAAGGAATATATACCTGAGGGTCGTCGGCATGTGGCAAAGACGGCGTCGGGAGGCCGCATCTTGGCCACAATACCGCAGGGAGGAAGAAAGGGTCAGAGGCCCTCCCGAGCCGGTGCTCTCTCGGAGAGAATGGCACGGCCGCCGATCGGGATGCGCGGGCAGCCATTGGTCTCCTCCCTCGCTGCTGACGACAGCGTGAACGATGCACCTACACCCCCTGCCCCGGTCGATGTTGTCCGGCCGGATTTGTGACCAGCCATGAGCTGAGAGAGAGAGAGAGTGTGGCCACCTATGTCTTGCTTAGATCTGGAGAGCACGAGAGATTGAACGAGAGGAACCCTAGTAAAGCAAGCGCTAAGGCTCCTGCTTTTATATATAGTGGAGTGATTTTGTTGTACCGGCTTCAAAAAAATGCGCTCCTACGTGTACCCGCGAGTGGGTGTGAGAGAACTAGTGCGTGTATGCACCGCTTCTCTTTGTGACAGTACAATATATACTATGCCCAAAGAACGTTCGCCGCAAGAGTAATAATATAAGTGTGTGACGTGTGAGCTAAAATAAAATGTGTGCGCCGTCTTTTGTTTTTTATAAGTTCTGAGGGTAGGGTGTGAAGAGAACATATGTGCGTGACGTCTACCTACAGATAGACGATGGGTGCCACGTGTGAGTCTGCGAGAGGACTCGGGAGAGTTGTGACTCGTGAGGGTGCGTGTGCGTGAGAGAGAGGGGGGCACGTATCAATGCAATGCATGTGTCCGTAAATCATTATCCAACAAATGTTCGCCACAAGCCTTTTCCTGACGAACGACGTAAGAACCGTTAGATCGGCATCCGACAGTGTCAGTTTTGCCATGTCATTTAGCAGAATAGCCACTCCTCCTACACACAAATCTTCCATGTGAGTGTTAGCAACTGCCGTATGCTCCCTCCGTTCCAAAATGCAGTGCATATAGCTTTATTCAACATTAGAACCTCGCAAACTTTTACTGAGTTTTCGTGTACCAAATTGCACATGTAGAATACCCTGTATATATCATTTCATTCATCTTCAAGAGGTAACTATAAAGATGGGTGAGGAGTCTACAAAGAAAGACCATCGTATCACCCGCAGCAATTTCAACCATCCTTTAGTGTCGAGGAATATCATAAGAACTCTATATGATATGATTTTTATAGGATTTTTTTCCTTTAGAGCCAATTGGTTCATAGGAATAGATTCATATACTCTACATTTCAAAGGAAATAAACATGATATCATTTCTATAGCTTTAGAGCCACTTGGTTCATATGAATGGATTCCTATACTCCCTTAATTTCAAAGGAAAATAAACATTAGCGTATATTCAATAGAAAAGTTCCTATGATATGAACCAAATTACATCTCTTTACTAATCCCTCCTCATAGGAATTGAGATACATGTCATCTCTAGATTTAATAGAAAAGTTCCTATGATGTGAACCAAATGACATCTCTTTTCCAATCCCTACTCATAGGAATTGAGATCCTCCATGTCATCTCTTTCCCTACAACTTCCATGTATACATCTTATATTCCTAAATAGATAGCACAACCCACTAGTAGCTTTTTTCCAAAACATGCAACTATGGCACAAGAACTATATAGTGTGCCAATAACTTTGAAAGATGGTCGCTGGATGAAGCTAACCCGACAGTGCAGAGATGGGCAAATCCGAGCACCACTGGCCGTTGGATATCATCAACATTCCACCAGATCTGCCACATGTACAATTTAGAAGACTCCATGGTTGACCTTAAGCATAATGCACAAACCTCAAAACACAAGCACTTCTCCTTTGTTCTAGAATCTTCTGTATCATAATTGATTATTTTTTTCTAAATGAATTGCCATTATTTGTTTTTTAATTTATGATTTACAATGCACAACCCCATGAATCTTAACATTTTTATAAAACTAATTGATTTCAAATGAGATGAACTATAAGAACTAAACGAACATCTACATCATGCATATATGACTCAAAGCTTTACATGCTATAGTGTGTATTTATTCATAATTTGGTTTCGAAATCTCATGCGTTCAATACATGTGTACCGTACTAGTTTTGAGTAGAGTAGCAAATTTCATGCGGCCCGTGGTATATCAAAATGCAGGGCCCATGCATCATTGCCTTTCGGTCGAACCTACGTCCACAAATTTTTGTACGTGCTATATCTCCACTGGTCCTTGAACCCAAAATGTTGCCTCATTCCCGTATAACCAAGCGGCCCACACATATTTAAGGCGCCGACTCAAACCAGTTTACTACGACGTGGCCCTGCACGCCATAGTACTCCTACAAATCCTACCGCCGCACTCATCATCGGTTTTCTTCAAGAGGACAAGGGAGAAGCCAATTTGTAGTGGAGGCTCTTTCAAAAAAAGGATCTGTAGTGGAGACCCCTACCCTAGGGTGCCCTAGGTAGCTGCCGCATGCATCATTGTTTTCTCTTTTCTTTATGCTCTTGCGCGCTAGAGTGAAATGATGGTTGCTTCGTCCGTCTAGCTTAATGCGGGAAAGGTGGGGCTTTGTGACTTGACCCCTCATCGCTCATTTTCTACTACTGCAGCGCTACGACCGGGGTGCCTCCAATTCCAACCGCTGCTCCGAACTATAATTTGGTGCATCGCACGTGGAACAAGACGGTGGATGAGCCACATGTCTGCCAAAGGGGTCATGTTAAGTGTGTCACCATTTCGTGTGCGGACTGACCCTGCTTGAGTTGCTACGCCAACACGACAGGAGCAACCTACCACTTGGTTTTGCTCCTTGGTGAATCCCGACTATATTGATCTAAAAAGATACATGCTGAACTACCCTCTCCGTCTCGGTTTTTTTAGTTGTAGGCGTCTCGGTTTATAGGGCCTGCATGTAGTTCTAGGTCATCCATTTGACTAACTAAATATGAGTTACTATGTCACAAAAAGTATATCATTGGATTCTTATTGGTTGATATGTGAAGAAACAAGAAACGAGGTAGAAGTTAATGCACCGCGCCTTAGTATTTTGGGATTATTTGGTTTTCGTAAGATGACTTACTCACCTAGACGGAGGGAGTAGTTGTATTTAAAAGTCGAGGGCGGGGCTTTTCCTGCGCGGTAGGCGGGGCAGTTCCGCCTAGTCGGTTCGACAGAGATGCGAGACAACGAGGGAGTAGGCTGCTGCAAACGTAGGGCTGTGTGATTTGACAGCGAGTTACTGCTGGATAGGTGGGGCCCTGTGATTTGACTTGCCATTATCATTTTAACTGTGGCGCTATGACCGGCGTGAGTCTCCCGATTCCTGACCACCTCCATACAGGTGCCTCTCCCAATGCTCCACCATGTAGTAGTAGAGGCTGGCTCTTGCATGAGAGCCCACTTCTCCACTTTTTCCTTGCCTCTCTTTCCTCCACATATGCAAAAATGCCATGTAAAGCGCACTATTGTACTTACTTGCTCCTACAGGTTCTTAAGCTTGCCACATAGGCATAAAGTCTGATGTGGCAAGTTAATCAAGAAGAGAGAGTCTAGTTTGGTGACCCAAGGAAGAAACGGTGCTAAGCACGTGTACCTAGGTGAAAAGACAATTTTGAGTCTATAGCTAATTAAATGAAGCAAACTTAGCAACACCATTTCATTGGAAGGGGTCACTCCTTGGCAAATGCAATAAATACTAGTACTCCCTGTGTCCCATTATATAAGAATGTTTTTGACACTACACTAGTGTCAAAAACGTTCTTATATTATGGGATGGAGGGACTACGAAGAAAGAGATGGAGAGGAGTAAAAAAACACTTATAGCCAACCTTGTTGTAGTATGAGTGACTAAGTGATGACTATGTATGACATGCCAACATCAGATAGCCTAACGCACCGTGTTAAATCTCCAAAGGCGCGACCGCACGAGCAACGCGACGGTCGTGGTAGGAGCGACCATGATACGGGCTGCTGGCAGCCCTTGGATCTGAGATCAAACGGTCGCATGCTTTGTTGCTGAAAATTTTAAGAATAACCCTCCAGGATAGGATATTCACCCATAGGTCTACAATCACGCCATGCAACCGTTCGATCTCAGATCCAAGGGCTCTCAGAAGCCCGTATCATGGGAGAATGGAAAGACACTACCCTGCCGTTTGCACGCTGGCAGTTCGCTCCTACTCGTCCCTGCACGTCCTTTAATACTACGGCGGTTCGCTCCTAGTCGTCCCGTCCATTCACATTACGGCAGTTCCACTAATCCTAACCCTCCTCCCAAATCCATGGCGTCCCAAATCTGCCCGATCAGCGGTGAGTACAAGGTTAGAACCATCACCGGCGATGAATTCGACGTCATCTACACCCGTACTTCCGCAACGGTGAAAGGATGCCTTTCTCGCTTCAGATGCATGTTCGAAAACTCACATGATAAGTGGGTCGCTGGGCTAGATGTGGAGTACACCACAGTCGTGGGACGAGAAAAGGATCTAAAGGACGAAGAGAGGAAGAAGCCCGCCATGATCCAGGTTTGCGTACATAACGTTTGCTTGGTCTACCACATATGCCATGCCGACGTTGAGTGCCAGGATTTTAAGAACTTCCTCGAGGACAAAACAGTCAAATTCTTTACTGTAGACTTTAAGAACGACAAAGAAGTCCTGCGTCGGATAGGCCTCGTTGTAGGCAACTGATACGTCTCCAATGTATCTATAATTTTTTATTGTTCCATGCTATTATATTACCTGTTTTGGATGTTTATGGGCTTTATTTTATACATCTTTATCATTTTCGGGACTAACCTACTAACCGGAGGCCCAGCCCATATTGCTGTTTTTTGCCTATTTCGGTATTTTGAAGAAAAGGAATATCAAACGGAGACCAAGCGGAATGAAACCTTCGGGAACGTGATTTTTGGAACGAACAAGATCCGGAAAGCTTAGAGTGCAAGTCAAGAAA
>NC_041385.1:724622276-724636613 GCF_002162155.2 Triticum dicoccoides
TCTCATGGGACCCTCGAGCATCCACCGACGTACCTCTTCCTCCTATATATACCTACGGACCCCGAAAACATCCAGGGGCACCACGAAAAACAATTTCCACCACTGTAACCTTCTGTATCCGTGAGATCCCATCTTGGAGACTTCGCCGGCACTCTGCCGGAGGGGGAATCGACCATGAAGGGCCTCTACATCAACATCCTTGCCCCTCCTATGAGTTGTGAGTAGTTTACCACAGACCTACGGCTCCATAGTTATTAGCTAGATGGCTTCTTCTCTCTTTTTGGATCTCAATACAATGTTCTCCACCTCTCTTGTGGAGATCTATTCGATGTAATCTCTTTTTGCGGTGTGTTTGTCGAGATCTGATGAATTGTGAGTCTATGATCATATTTATCTATGGATATTAATTGAATCTTCTCTGAATTCTTTTATGCATGATTGAGTTATCTTTGCAAGTCTCTTTGAATTATCGGTTTGGTTTGGCCTACTAGATTGATCTTTCTTGCCATGGGAGAAGTGCCTAGCTTTGGGTTCAATCTTGCGGTGTTCTTACCCAGTGACAGAAAGGGTTGCAAGACACGTATTGTATTGTTTCCATCGAGGATAACAAGATGGGGTTTATATCATATTTCATGAGTTTATCCCTCTACATCATGTCATCTTGCTTAATGCGTTGCTCTGTTTTTATGAACTTAATACTCTAGATGCATGCTGGATAGCGGTCGATGTGTGGAGTAATAGTAGTAGATGCAGGCAGGAGTCGGTCTACTTGTTATGGATGTGATGCCTATATACATGATCATGCCTAGATAACGTCATAATTATTCGCTTTTCTATCAATTGCTCGACAGTAATTTATTCACCCACCGTAATACTTATGCTCTCGAGAGAAGCCTCTAGTGCAACCTATGCCCCCCCGCGTCTATCTCTTATCTTATTTGCTTTCAATCTACTTTTATTTGCATCTTTACTTTCTTGCATCTATATTATAAAATACCAAAAATATATCTATCTTATCATACTATCTCTATCGGATCTCACTTTCGCAAGTGGCCGTGAAGGGATTGACAACCCCTTTATTGCATTGGTTGCGAGTTCTCAGTTTGTTTGTGTAGGCACGTGGGACTTTGGAGGAGCCTCCTACTGGATTGATACCTTGGTTCTCAAAAACTGGGGGAAATACTTACGCTACACTTGCTGCATCACCCTCTCCTCTTTGGGGAAAACCAACGCTAGCTCAAGACGTAGCAAGAAGGATTTCTGGCGCCGTTTCCGGGGAGGTCTTCGCTCAAGTCAATATATACCAAGTACCTATCACAAACTCATCTCCCTCGCATTTACATTATTTGCCATTTGCCTCTCGTTTTCCTCTCCCCCACTTCATGCTTGCCGTTTTATTCGCCCTCTCTTTCCCAATCTCCTCCTCTCTTTTCCGCTTGCCTTTTTCTGTTTGCTTGTGTGTTGGATTACTTGTTGCCATGGCACAAGATAATACCAAATTGTGTGATTTCTCGAACACCAATAATAATGATTTCCTTAGTACTCCGATTGCTCCTCTTAATGATGTTGAGTCTTGTGAAATCAATGCTGCTTTGCTGAATCTCGTTATGAAAGATCAATTCGCCGGCCTTCCTAGTGAAGATGTCGCTACTCATCTAAATAATTTTGTTGATTTGTGTGATATGCAAAAGAAGAAAGATACGGATAACAATAATGTCAAATTGAAGTTATTTCCATTTTCACTTAGAGATCGTGCTAAAGTTTGGTTTTCGTCTTTGCCTAAAAATAGTATTGATTCCTGGAACAAGTGCAAAGATGCTTTTATCTCTAAGTATTTTCCTCCCGCTAAGATCATCACTCTTAGGAACGATATTATGAATTTTAAACAACTTGATCATGAGCATGTTGCCTAATCTTGGGAAAGAATGAAATTCATGCTTCACAATTGCCCTACTCATGGTTTGAATTTATGGATGATCATACAAAAATTTTATGCCGGATTGAACTTTGCTTCTAGAAATCTTTTAGATTCGGCCGCGGGAGGCACCTTTATGGAAATCACGTTAGGAGATGCTACAAAACTTCTTGATAATATTATGGCTAATTATTCTCAATGGCACACCGAAAGATATTCTAGTAAAAAAGTGCATGCCATAAAATAAATCAATGTTTTGAGTGGAAAGATGGATGAACTTATGAAGATGTTTGCTACTAAAAATACTCCTCTTGATCCTAATGATATGCCTTTGTCTTCCTTGATTGAGAATAATAATGAATCTATGGATGTGAATTTTGTTGGTAGGAATAGTTTTGGAAACAATGCTTATAGAGGAAATTTTAATGCTAGACCGTTCCCTAGTAATTCCTCTAATAATTATGGAAATTCCTACAATAATCCTTATAGTAATTTTAATAAGATGCCCTCTGATTTTGAGAATAGTGTGAAACAATTTATGATTTCTCAAAAGAATTTTAATGCTTTGCTTGAAGAAAAATTGCACAAAGTTGATGATTTGGCTAGGAACGTTGATAGACTTTTGCTTGATGTTGATTCTCTTAAAATTAGACCTTCTCCTCCTAAGCATGATATTAATGAGTCTCTCAAAGTGATGAGAGTTTCCATTGACGAGTGCAAGGAAAGAACCGCTAGATTGCGTGCTAAGAAAGATAGCTTTATAAAAGCATGTTCTTCTAGTTTCCGTGAAAATAATGATGAGGATCTTAAAGTTATTGATGCGTCTCCTATTAGATCTATGTTTTGCAATATGAATTTCGATGATTATGGGACTGATGATGAATCAACTTTTCCTAGAAGGCGTCCCAAGAATTCGGAGTCTTTAGATCTTAATGCTAAATTTGGTAAAAGAGAGATTGGAGAATCCTCAACTTCTAATAATGTTGAACCTACTATCTCGGATTTCAAGGAATTTGACTATGATAATTGCTCTTTAAAAGGTTGTATTTCCTTGTTGCAATCCGTTGTTAATTCTCCTCATGCTTATAGTCAAAACAAAGCTTTTACCAAACATATTGTTGATGCCTTGATGCAATCTTATGATGAAAAACTTAATTTGGAAGTTTCTATACCTAGAAAACTTAATGATGAGTGGGAACCTGCTATAAAGATTAGAATTAAAGATTTTGAGTGTTTTGCTTTGTGTGATTTGGGTGCTAATGTTTCCACAATTCCGAAAACTTTATGTGATATTCTAGATTTTCATGATCTTGATGATTGCTCGTTAAATTTGCACCTTGCGGATTCCACCATTAAAAGCCTATGGGAAGGATCAATGATGTTCTTATTGTTGCAAATAGAAATTTGGTTCCCGTAGATTTTATCGTTCTTGATATAGATTACAATCTTTCTTGCCCTATTATTCTTGGTAGACCTTTCCTTAGAACGATTGGTGCGGTTATCGATATGAAAGAAGGGAATATTAGATTCCAATTTCCCTTAAAGAAAGGCATGGAGCACTTTCCAAGAAAGAAAGTCAAATTACCTTATGAATCTATCATGCGTGCTACATATGAATCAAGTGCCAAAGATGGCACTCGTTAGATCTATCTTCGCTTTGATGCCTAGCTAGGGGCGTTAAACAATAGCGCTAGTTGGGAGGCAACCCAATTTTCTTTATATATTTTTTGTTTTTGTTCCTGTTTAGTGTTAAATTTTGTTTCTACTTTCTGTTTAGATGTGTTTTTATCTTTTGTTTAGTGTTTGTGCCAAGTAGAACCTATAGGATAAACTATGATGATGGTTGATTTGATTCTGCTGAAAAACAGAAACTTTGCACTCACGAGAAAAAATTCAATAAATCACAGAAACGTGCTTTTGCATTGATTCATTTTTATGCTGATCAATAAACAAATTTTCCAATACTTCCTATGTTGGTAGGATTTTTAGAGTTCCAGAAGTGTGCGTTTGTTACAGATTGCTACAGACTGTTTTGTTTTTGACAGATTCTGTTTTTCGTGTGTTGTTTGCTTATTTCAATGCATCTATGGCTAGTAATTCAGTCTAGAAAAAAGTCCATTTTACTACCCTGAATAAAGTGGGTGGTTCACTTTACCCCCTGATCTATTTTTCCGCTTATTTTACCCCCCCAAACAAACCCAAACCGGACAAAACACCTTGCCGGCTGGTTTTTCTCCACCCGCTGCTGATGTGGCATTAGTCAATGGTGGTTTTGACCAGGGTGGGGCCCCCTTGTCAGGTTTTTCTCTCTCTCTCTCTCTCTTTATAATTGAGGCTGGGCCGGCGACCACTCAGCCCGCACGCAGCCTCTGGCCAACGCAAGGGCGCGGCGAGGCCGACCGGCTAGAGGAGTGGCGAGCGGGGGGGAGGGGGTGAGCTGGGCGAAGCAAGCAAGGGCAGGCAGTGGCGGGCGCGGGCCGACGCAGTTAGGCGTGGGGCGTAGACCGGGGTGAGCGCAAGCAGAAGGGAAGGCTCAGTGGGCGCAGCAGGGCCGCCGGAGCGGGGCCACAACGGCAGGTCCAGAGCAGGGCTGCGCGGGCGAGGTGCTGCGGCAGCAGGCGGGCGCGGTGACGCGCACACGAGGGCGGCGGAGGGGCACGACCAGGGAGGGGGTGCGGAGCCTAGCTCCCTGTCACCGCGGTCGTCGGGAGGAGGACCCACGCCCAGGCCACGGCGCCCGCGGGGTCGCCGGAGGTGTGGCGCAGCAACGAGTGGAGCGAGGCGGTGGAGTTCCACGTCAAGGTGCTCGGGCGGCAGCTCGCCGACGGCCTCCTTGGGTCGTCCTCCCACATCGTTTGCCTCGGTGGGGCCCAGCTGGAGCTCGCGCCGCGGGAGCTTGGTGTGGTCGGGGCTGTCGGCGTCGCGAGGAGGCGCTCCCTGCCGCCCCCCGTCGCCGGAGACGACCACCGCCTGCCATTCGAGTCCTCCTCCATGCACTTCATCTTTGCTGGCCGCGCCCTCGACTAGTCCAAGTGCCCATCCAACCTCGTCGGCGAGGCCGCGTGGATCTTGAAGCCGGAGGGCCATCTCGTCGTGCTCACCTCCAGCGCCGGCGACGCCTACAGCCTTCGCTCGCTTCAGGCGCTCTGCCCGTCCCTTCGATTGGTGCGAGAGAGAGAGAGAGAGAGAGAGAGAAAAAACCTGACAAGGGGGCCCCACCCAGGTCAAAACAACTGTTGACTAATGCCACATCAGCAGCGGGTGGAGAAAAACCAGCCGGAGGGGTGTTTTGTCCGGTTTGGGTTTGTTTGGGGGGTAAAAAAAGCGGAAAAATAGACCAGGGGGTAAAGTGAACCACCCACTTTATTCAGGGTAGTAAAATGGACTTTTTTCTTCAGTCTATGAACCATAAAGAAGTTGGAATACAGTAGGTTTAACACCAAAATAAATAAATAATGAGTTCATTGTAGTACCTTATGTGGTGGTTTTGTTTTCTTTCACTAACGGAGCTTATAAGATTTCCTGTTGAGTTTTGTGTTGTGAAGTTTTCAAGTTTTGGGTAAAGCTTTTATGGACTATGGAATAAAGAGTGGCAAGAGCCTAAGCTTGGGGATGCCCAAGGCACCCCAAGATATTCAAGAATAGTTAAAAGCCTAAGCTTGGGGATGCCCCGGGAAGGCATCCCCTTTTTTTTTCTTCGTTCATTGGTAACTTTACTAGGAGCTATATTTTTATTCACCACATGATATGTGTTTTGCTTGGAGCATCGTGTATTATATTGGTCTTTGCTTGTTAGTTTACCACAATCATCCTTGCTGTACACACCTTTTGGGAGAAGCCTATTTGATTAGAATTTGCTAGAATACTCTATGTGCTTCACTTATATCTTTTCAGCTTGATAGTTTTTGCTCTAGTGCTTCACTTATATCTTTTAGAGCATGGTGGTGGATTAATTTTGAAGAAATTGCTAGTCTCTCATGCTTCACTTATATTATTTTGAGAGTCTTTTAGAACAGCATGGTATTTGCTATGGTTATAATTTGGTCCTAGAGTGATGAGCATCCAAGTTGGGTATAATAAAAACTATCATAGGATGTGAATTGGATGCTATGATCAATTTGATGCTTGATAATTGTTTTGAGATATGGAGGTAGTGATATTAAATTCATGCTAGTTGGGTGAATATGGATTTAAAGAATGCTTGTGTTGAAGTTTGTGATTCCTGTAGCATGCACGTATGGTGAACCGCTTTGTGATGAAGTTGGAGCACAATTTTATTTATTGAATGTCTTCCTTATGAGTGGCAGTCGGGGACGAGCGATGTTCTTTTCCTACCAATCTATCCCCCTAGGAGCATGCGCGTAGTGCTTTGGTTTTTGATGACTTCTAAATTTTTACAACAAGTATATGAGTTCTTTTGACTAATGTTCAGTCCATGGATTATACGTACCCTTTCACCCCTCCATTATTGCTAGCCTCTCTTGTATCATGCAACTTTCGCCGGTACCATACACCCACCATATACCTTCCTCAAAACAGCCAGCATACCTACCTATTATGGGATTTCCATAGCCATTCCGAGATATATTGCCATGCAACTTTCCACTGTTCTGTTTATTATGACACGTTTCATCATTATCATATTGCTCTTTGCATGATCATGTAGTTGACATCGTATTTGTGGCAAAGCCACCATCATAATCTTCATACATGTCGCTCTTGATTCATTGCATATCCCGGTATACCGCCGGAGGCATTCACATAGAGTCATATCTTGTTCTAGCTTTGAGTTGTAATTTTTCAGTTGTAAATCCATAAAAGTGTGATGATCTTCATTATTAGAGCATTGTCCCAGTGAGGAAAGGATGATGAAGACTATGATTCCCCCACAAGTCGGGATGAGACTTTGGACTTTAGAAAAAAGAGGAAAAAAGAGAAAGGCAAAAAAAAGGAAGGCCAAAGAAAAAAAGGGAAAAAAGAAAAAAATGAGAGAAAAAGAGAGAAGGGACAATGCTACTATCTCTTTTTCCACACTTGTGCTTCAAAATAGCACCATGATCTTCATGATAGAGAGTCTCATATGTTGTCACTTTCATATACTAGTGGGAATTCTTCATTATAGAACTTGGCTTGTATATTCCAATGATGGGCTTCCTCAAAATGCCCTAGGTCTTCGTGAGCAAGCAAGTTGGATGCACACCCACTAGTTTTCTTTTGTTGAGCTTTCATATATTTATAGCTCTAGTGCATCTGTTGCATGGCAATCCCTACTCACTCACATTGATATCTATTAATGGGCATCTCCATAGCCCGTTGATACGCCTAGTTGATGTGAGACTATCTTCTCCTTTTTGTCTTCCCCACAACTACCGTTCTATTCAGCATATAGTGCTATGTCCATGGCTCACACTCATGTATTGCGTGAAAGTTGAAAAAGTTTGAGATTATTAAAGTATGAAGCAATTGCTTGGCTCATCATCGGGGTTGTGCATGATTAAATATTTTGTGTGATGAAGATAGAGCAACAGCCAGACTATATGATTTTGTAGGGATAACTTTCTTTGGCCATGTTATTTTGAGAAGACATGATTACTTTGCTTAGTATGCTTGAAGTATTACTATTTCTTATGTCAATATGAACTTTTATTTTGTATTATTTGGATCTCAACATTCATGCCACATTAAAGAAAATTACATTAGGAATTATGCTAGGTAGCATTCCACATCAAAAATTCTCTTTTTATCATTTACCTACTTGAGGACAACCAGGAATTAAGCTTGGGGATGCTTGATACATCTCCAACGTATCTATAATTTTTTATTGTTCCGTGCTATTATATTACCTGTTTTGGATGTTTATGGGCTTTATTTTATACATCTATATCATTTTTGGGACTAACCTGCTAACCGGAGGCCCAGCCCATATTGCTGTTTTTTACCTATTTCAGTATTTCAAAGAAAAGGAATATCAAACGGAGTCCAAACGTAATGAAACCTTCGGGAACGTGATTTTTGGAACGAACAATATCCGGAGAGCTTGGAGTGCAAATCAAGAAACAGCCGGAGCCTCCACAAGATAGGAGGGTGCCCCCCCCCCTGTAGGGCGCGCCCCCTGTCTCGTGGGACCCTCGGGCGTCCACCGACGTACCTCTTCCTCCTATATATACTTACGGACCCCGAAAACATCCAGGGGCACCAGGAAACACAATTTCCACCACCGTAACCTTCTGTATCCGCTAGATCCCATCTTGGAGCCTTCACCGGCACTCTGTCGGAGGGGGAATCGACCATGGAGGGCCTCTACATCAACATCCTTGCCCCTCCTATGAGTTGTGAGTAGTTTACCACAGACCTATGGGTCCATAGTTATTAGCTAGATGGCTTCTTCTCTCTTTTTGGATCTCAATACAATGTTCTCACCCTCTCTTGTGGAGATCTATTCGACATAATCTCTTTTTGTGGTGTGTTTGTTGAGATCTTATGAATTGTGAGTTTATGATCAGATTTATCTATGGATATTAATTGAATCTTCTCTGAATTCTTTTATGTATGATTGAGTTATCTTTGCAAGTCTCTTCGAATTATCGGTTTGGTTTGGCCTACTAGATTGATCTTTCTTGCCATGGGAGAAATGCTTAGCTTTGGGTTCAATCTTGCGGTGTTCTTACCCAGTGACAGAAAGGGTTGCAAGACACGTATTGTATTGTTGCCATCGAGGATAAAAAGATGGGGTTTATATCATATTGCATGAGTTTATCCCTCTACATCATGTCATCTTGCTTAATGCGTTGCTCTGTTCTTATGAACTTAATACTCTAGATGCATGCTGGATAGCGGTCGATGTGTGGAGTAATAGTAGTAGATGCAGGCAGGAGTCGGTCTACTTGTTATGGATGTGATGCCTATATACATGATCATGCCTAGATAACGTCATAATTATTCGCTTTTCTATCAATTGCTCGACAGTAATTTGTTCACCCACCGTAATACTTATGCTCTCGAGAGAAGCCTCTAGTGAAACCTATGGTCCCTGGGTCTATCTCTTATCTTATTTGCTTTCAATCTACTTTTATTTGCATCTTTACTTTCTTGCATCTATATTATAAAATACCAAAAATATATCTATCTTACCATACTATCTCTATCAGATCTCACTTTCGCAAGTGGCCGTGAAGGGATTGACAACCCCTTTATTGCGTTGGTTACGAGTTCTCAGTTTGTTTGTGTAGGCGCGTGGGACTTTGGAGGAGCCTCCTACTGGATTGATAACTTGGTTCTCAAAAACTGAGGGAAATACTTACGCTACACTTGCTGCATCACCCTCTCCTCTTCGGGGAAAACTAGCGCTAGCTCAAGACGTAGCAGCAACCCTTCGACCTCCAGAAGAATCGGCTGGTGCCCTCTCGTCAGCCTTCAATGCTGACCCTGGCAGGAGCATGGTACATCCTTCATAACGTACATTGCAGAAACCTCCGTACAGGTTTCATCGTCATGCATGGCAGCAGAATGTACTAGATATAGACCACATCCAGTACGCTGCAATGGATGGCTACCTTTGTTTCAGTATCTAAAAGGGTTGGATGAAGAGCAACAGCCAAGTTGGAGGTTTAAGCAAAGATGTATCGGCCAAGAGGAAGAGGGACAAGGACGAAGTCGAGGACGCGGACGAGTACTCCGAGTAAGGTGGCAGTATCGTTGCTCATGGTGGTTCTAAACTTCTAATGCACTGTCTACCGGATTAGTTACATAGTTTAATTTCAGGTGTGCTCAGTTTAATTTGAGGGGTGTGTTGTACTGAGCCCCCAGCAGAACTATGTTATGTTTCTTCTCGTTACTTTAACTCTTTAGTATGTACATACAAGTACTAGTATTTCTTTAATAGAATTTAGCACCCCAATTAAGCACGTACTAGCTTTTTTTAATAGTACTATATGCATAATTTGGCGACGAGCGCTCTCTATATGTACCAACTTTTTTATAAATTTCAATTTTTGCTCCATGGTGCAATCCATCGATAGGGGAGTACTACCTCCGTCCTGGTTTATTGGTCCTCATTGTAATCTGTGCCAAATTTTGACCATAAATTTAACTAACAAAATGCTCATGCATGTCACAAAAAATTATATATTTGAAAACTATGTTCGAATATGAACCCAGCGTTATAATTTTTGTTAACATGCACGAACATTTTGTCAGTTAAATCTTTGGTCAAAATTTAGCACAAACTACATAGGGGACTAATAAACTAGGACGGAGGTAGTACTACTGTACAAAAGTATACATTTTTTAAAAGGCTAGCGCACTGTTCATCATATAAATATATATATATATATATATATATATATATATATATATATATATAGCCAGTTAAATTCTCAACCTAGAACGACGTGCATGCCATGTAGTAAACCGATCTGGAGGAAGTATAGTAAAAATGAGGTGATTTTACCGAGCGATCGGCCGGGGGGGGGCATGGCCTGTCATGCAGTCCCACGTGTCATGATGTACCAAGGCGATGCGCGTGTTCCTCTTGAGGCAGAAGCAATACTAGTACGTGGTTTGAGATGACGTCGAACCGAAGTGTGAAATAATGGTTGCTTCGTCCGTCTGGGAAGGTGCGGCATTGTGATTTGACGTCTCGTTCCTCATTACTACTACTGGGCCGGTACGAGTGGGGTGCGTCCCCCTGCTGTTCTGCACTGTTATTTGGTGCTTCACACGTCGAACCGGTTGTTATATGTCCCACATGTCAGCGACAGGAAGTACAGAATTCATGAAAGGGAGCGTCGACGGAGGAGTATACTACAGAATTCATGAAAGGGAGCGACTTAGTTTTGGAAAAATCTGTTTTTATGGAGTACGTACCCACTAGGGTTTATAGGGCTCATCTCAAAAACATTCATTTTTCCGTTTGATAAGTCTCAATTCTACTATACTACTAGTAGTACCATTACATGTTGGTTTTCGAGGTGTGTGAGATCACCTGACGCAAGCAGTGTCAAGAGGAAACTAACCAATGCATGTACAAGTTCATGGAAATTTAGTGGTCATTCATGCATTCGTTCTAATTAATGTCTCGGTAAACATAACTTCTTGAGAAAAACGAGCGTACTGTGCAAACTACGAAATTAATTCGACCACTCACTGTCTACCTTGGTTGGAGAGATTTTGAAATTGAGACATAAACTAGAAAGGCTTGATTACTATTTGTGGCCTTGTATAGATGCAAAATGTATTTTTTTATAGTGGCCTTGTATAAGTAAATGGAGGGAGTACTAACCAAAGTATGTACGTAGTAGGGACGAGGAGTAAACGGAGGGAGTAGTAAAATTTTCTCCTCGTGCTGCGAGCCACCGCACGCGTGTGCGAGGGAGCGGGCGTAAAGGCGTACAATAGTAGTAAGCTTCACCTCATCCTACGAGCCACCGCGCCCGTGGGCGGGGGAGACGGCGTACTAAGCAAGTTTCTCCTCGTTCTGCGAGTTGACGGGACACATCAAAAGTACTCCAGTGTATAGAGCCTTGCCTCTAAGGTAGGCCCCACATGGTTTGCCTCTTTTTTTAATTTAACATAACGCTCAAGTCGCAATTTGTTTGTTCACCCGTGGTAGACGATCCTCCCTCCACCAAGTGGACAACCAGTACACGAGCCAAATTACCATGTGGGCTGCCTTTTTCGTACAGAAATGAGCTCCAACGTGTACCCACGTGGGTTTGGTTGGGAAAGAGATGGGAGTACGTGTGCCATGCGTGCACCTCTTCTCTTCATGCACGTCCCCCACCTACGTGGGTGTGTGTGAGAGAGATACAAACCTAGACATAATGCGCCGTCCATCCCCATGCCTCCGCCCAGTCCGACCACCAGTCACCACCATGGCACCACGCCCAACTCCTCCTCACCTTATCTCTCATATTTCTCCCTCCATTTTTATATACAAGGGGCCGCTATCAAAATTACAATTTGCAGATATACAAGGCCACTAACACTAACGGATGCAATATTAATGGTGTTTGCCTCGTGGTACTAGCAAAGGAGGACATTAATTATCCCTTGCATGCATGCGGGAGTTTGTAAAAAAATGCATCTTGATGTTCCGTGCAATGCACGGGAATCTTGCTAGTCCATGAAAACAACACATGGCAAAATTCCACGGCAAACGAGGGATTTGAATCTGTTGGGAGGGGTTGTTTGGATCTTGCCCGGGGTAGCCAAAATATTGGCGACCCTTTTGTCCACCGGTGCCCTTGCCACCGATGAACGAGGAATGGCTCGGGTGCTCATGTTGTCATGCATCCTCCAGCGCACATGTTGGAGATGAGCTTGCACGAGCTGTGTTTTTTTGTCCCACAACGCCGCCCGAGCCACCCGCAGACCGACCGGCGACCCGCAAATTACGCCATCCAACCGTAGCCGCACACATTATGAGAGCAACTCAACCAACCGGACGAAATTCACGCAAACACGTAGACAAACTGATATTTCATATAAACAACGACGGAAATCATATAAAATACCAGATTTTCACACAAACATGACGAATTTCATTACATTCAAATGAACTACGCGGTGCTAGTTCTAGACAGCACATGTATATACTACCTGGCCTAAATGGTCGCCCGTCGATCGATTTGTGTTCCTCATGTCCGGCAGCACGATCACTGGACTGCCGGGAGCCCCGGAGGTATATGCTTCAGTGCAAAGGACGGCTCGCTTCCCCACTGCCCAACTGATATCATTGGCTGGTGCCAAAGATGATGGTGGCCGGCACCGGTTCGAGTTCATCACCGGCCACTACTTCGCCATGGCCGGCATCGGCTCGAGTTCATCCTAACATTCCCCTCTTCCGTGGAGCCCATGCGAGGTCGACGAAGGTCCTCGCAACAAAAGGATCCGGCAAGACCCCTGTTGTGTACGCCGGCGTCGCCTCCGCGGTGGCCTTCATGGGACCCAAGCGGCGGCGGCCTCCCGTGTTCTACTTCTCCTCGATGATGGCGGCGGACGCGGAGGCACTGGCCACCGACTCGTCGCTCTCCGTGCACCCGGCTTCTGTCGCTGCTTGCATGGCGGCTGCCGGCATGGAAGTCTCGGCCACAGAAACGGGAGACGTGGTACGAGGCGGCAGCGTGGACGACAGCAACGACGCCCGTGCGCCGCTCCTCGTCGAGCTAGCCTGGAGCGGCGAGTTGTTGAACCCTGCGCCGGCTTGGGGTGGCAACTGGCTCCATCGGGCGAGGGGAGGGAGGTGGATCAGCGAGCTGCATAGCTCGTATCCGGCGGGCTACCCAGCCGACTTGGATGCGGAATAACTACTCTTCGTAAGCCATTGTAAGAGTGGACAAAAATGGTGTAGGAGATAGGGGAGTGGCGGAAGTGTGCGATTCTTGGCCGACGTTTGGCCTCAATTAAATAGGAGATTAAATAGACGGCGGACAGGAGGAGCTCGGCCGGCGTTGCGTTTAACGTCGGCCCGGTCATGAACAGACGTGTGTCCAGAGTGGGTTTATCGGCTTCTTCACGGGCGGGTTTCATGGAGGCGTTTGAATGCGGCACGGAAGCATGTTCAGCCGGGCGTGCCGCGAGTGGCGCCCTCGACTCTAACCTAGGACACCGCGCTATTCTTCCACTGATGTGTGGGCTCTTTGGGTGCATGGCCTGCATGTCAGTGACCCAACGCAGGCAGCGCACAGCAAAGGAACCTTTGGTGGTCCAGGGCGGTCAGAAGCGGGTATTTCATAAACCGATGATTGTTCATTGAGTGTGACGTCATTATTTTCATGTAGTTAAGCCTACTATGTTGATAGCCCGTTCGATACGTTGTGATTCATAAAGACCGATGCAAACATCAATGTTCTGCTTATCACAGATAAGATTGATTAATACCCGTAACAATCCACGTCCTTAACAAAGGGGGCATGCACGCATAGGTTGAGTGTGTGTCTTGCGTCGTGTGTTGTGTGCATGCAGGCGTGCGAGTGTTGCGTGCGTGCAAGGGTGTGTTTCAGTGTTGCATGCATGGGTGCGTACGTGCGTGTGTTCGTGAGTGCATGTGTACGTGTCAGTGTTGCACGCCAGCATGCGTGTGTGTGTATGTTATGTGTATGTGTCAGTGTTGCACGCCTACATGCGTGCGTGTCTTGCGTGCGTGCATGTGTACGTGCGGGGTGAGGCTACATGTCAGTCGACTGACCTTTTCGTCTCTGGTCATTAGATTTTCCAGTCGTTGGATACGAAATCAAGGGCCTCCAGTTTATCATCAAACTCCACCCCCCCCCTGAGCCGGCAGCCACCACCGGCCGAACCACCCGCCCCCGCCTCCTGTGGTCGGCCCACCTTCCCCTAAACCACTCCCCACCGCCGGTCCGCCGCCGCGCCAGCCATCCCTCTAGCCCCCCTCGCCCCCCCTCGCGCCGAGCTTTTTCTCC
>NC_041385.1:724637000-724638407 GCF_002162155.2 Triticum dicoccoides
CCCCCAACCGCCGGTGACTGCCAACCAGAGGTCTCACGACTTCGAATACCCACCGACCACTAGTTTATTACCATTTCTGTCCTACATATACGCGCTCACGGGTGGGCCCTATAGTAATGTGCGTTGCTGAATGTGGACCGTTTGACTGGTCAATTAATCGTGTTATCAACAAATTACGGAGTTGTATGGTGAGCCAGTGACCGTATGATCACCCTAAAATGTACTCCTATTTTATTAACACTGTACAGACTCAAACTACCATTTCTTTCTTTCATATACGGGTTGACAGGTGGGCCCCATGGTTACGCACCCCAATGGTGCAACACTAGTTGTGCCGTTTGACTGGTCAATTGATTGTGTCATCAACAAAATATGGAGTTGTACGGGTGAGCCAGTGATAGTATAATCATGACATGTATTTGTTTAACACAGTACAGACGCAAGGGCTCATATATACGCGCAAGGACTGACCGCTATAGGCGCACACACGTGAACCCTGCCCCTATGAGCACCTTCGAGAGAGTGGGCCAGCATATATGATCTTGAGATTTTACGAAGTCACCATAGGTGCCTCGTAGTCGAGTGGAACGTCTCCTCCCACTGAACGTACATCACCGGAAAATACTGAAATTAACACAAGATAAATGCGAGCATCGGTACTTTAACCTTGGTGGGCTCGAGAAACCACTGTCCTCTAACCATCCAACCACATGTTGGTTAGCATGACAAAATGTATGTGGTGACCGTGATGAGCTTATTCTAAAGTCCAGTGACCATATTGTGCTTTCGCTTCAAATACAATGACCGTAAGTGTCGTCAACAATATACGGAGCACGCATCAAATGCAAAGTCCGTCAGTGTCATCAACAAAATATGGAGACATATCGTGAGCTAGATACCGTTGTACTATTGTATATGCTTATTTTCTTAGTGGCAGATTGTGTGTGTGGTGTGGTGGGCACATAATTTCTAGTTGTGGTGGGTCAACATGAAGACTCATGGGTCGGTTCCATCCTGCACCACATATAGGTTGGACCGAAACGTGTTATACAGAGACCCATGTGGAGGACTCGGCGTACAACACGAAGCTACCAGAGTCGTGGAGGACTCTATCCCCATTGGTGATAAGCCGACTATATATGATTTGTAACCCTAGGCCCTTAGTATGTTATACAAGCTTGGAGGCTAGTTCGTCGATAGTATACACACACGCACAATGCCTGGTATTCACGTGTACTTTATACACACCCCTATCACTAATATACAGTACCAGGAGTAGGCTCTTTCTTCAACTTCAAGGGTTCGATCCGAACTAGGGTAAAACTTTGCCTCGTATTACCATCCAGCCTAACAGCCATGGATATCCTACCGAATGATATGATGAAATCATATCTGCCAACTACTATT